>NC_056737.1:893615965-893638465 GCF_019279795.1 Protopterus annectens
ACTACCTGTGCTTAACCATGTATAGGGAGTGTACTATGTGCATCCGACATAGTCAGCCCTCCAGCACCGTCCTCAATACTGGTACAGCCACAAGGTAAGTCACGCTCCCTATCAATTGCTGGGGTCTAATTCAGGACCTCGAAAGTTTAATAGCTCGAATGCATATGGATCAAACCATATGCATCGACCTATTAAACAATTGAAGTCCAAAAAAAAAAATACACAAAAAAAAAATAATTTAAACTAGTGTAGGCAGGGGGGCAAGCCCCCCTGCACCCCCACACACCCTGCTACTTAAATATACCAACTCTGAGATCGCACTACATTGAAGTAAATGGAAATTTTCCATTTGCATTTTCGATATTTTGCGCTTTCAGTGTACTCGTGTCGAGAATATTGTATTCGATATTCTCGGGCTTCAAGCACATAAAGTAGACCCCAATTGCTGAATGCAGTAGTATGTTCTGCTACCTGTATCTATGGTATGGATGTGAGCATATTAGGGAATCGGGTGGCTGAATGGGATGCCAGCAGATAGCAGACACCTATATCGGCAGCATGAAATCCTTAACAAATACTGGTGTCAACATAGTAGGCTGTACTAGACAAGGTGACAATACCCACTGCAGGACATGTTGTGGGCCAAATGTGTGTCCATAGGACACACACATGCAAGTCAGTGAGGCTCATATACCCAACAACAGTCTCAGCCAGCAGGACAGGTGTAGACAAACACAAAGAAAGGCTGTTCTAAGGCCTCTGATTGATGGCTATGGAGAACAGCCCCCCCCTCCAGACCTACACAGACAGACTACAACAGGTTAGGCAGTGGGATGTTAGTTCTGAAGGGTAAGAAGTCTGAAACTGAAATATAGGTCAATAAAACCTAAGAACTGTAGTACACTGATATGCCTCAAGTCTGCATGATAGGTCAGAATACAGAATGAAATACCAGTACATTCATAGCAAATGTTTATAGTTGTCAGGTGTGCCCCCCCCCCCCCATAATCCTATGTAGAAATGTTGTAATATGTATGTGTAAGTATAATAACAGTGGAGCACAGATTACCTGAGCTGGCCAAAGTAGCCGGATAGATTGTAGCACGTATACAATATGCAGGGCTTTGTCTGTTAGGTTGGTGTGTGTTGTATATTGTGTGAAAGTGGTCAGCATGTAGGCATGGAGGGTTGTGTCCTGGTGGCCAATGGCCAGTACTGTTGATGACAGAGCCAAGTTCTCACAACTGCAGTGCCAAACACAATGCATCCTAGCAAGACACATTCCAGCAGTAAGCCATACTAATTGTTCAGATGTAATATCTGTTACCATCTGAAAGATGGACATGGCATGAATGTGGGCCCAGACATACAAACAGTACACAGGTGGAAGTACCCTCAACAGAGAGTGTATAAAATGTTACTGTCAAATGGGCAGATCTTTGGAATTGTACATACAGGTTAGCAGCATATTAGTTGGCTGTGTAGTATGGAATACTGATGTCTGGCCAAACACTGGCAGACTACAAAAGGCACAGGTATGAAGTATTAAGAAACTGCTGATGTCCCTGCACAAGCCAGCATATGTGTAATGCCCCATGTACATCTGTGAGTCAGCTACAAGTAGCTTCCATAGCACACATGCACCCAGCTCACCCCACCATCAGTCATAGGTACCTCACAGGTCTTATCCCTGCTGTTGGGAATGAGTACAATATGACCCCCACCTCTGTATGGGAATAGCCACAGAATGCAGCATGCTGAAGAGGTGTCCCATGCAGGTGTGTCCCTTGCTGTAAGCAGCACCCTTCCAGCATCCACACCAATGGATCAATAAGGACAGAAACTATTGACATTAACACCTTGCACACCTACCCTGTTACCCCAGGGGAATATAGTGGATTGGAACCTGGGACTGTAGGAGTGACACAATGCTCTGGCCTGCTACAGATGGCCTGCATCACTACCAAATGCCCTACAGTCCTCTGTCAAAGGCCTGTGTCTCACCTGTACTGCAATGTATGTTATCTCATTGACTCCCAAATAACAATATAACACAGTCCACAGAACACAAATGCAAGGCCATGTCGACAAATCCCAGTAGCATGTCCACCATGTCCTAATTCATGAACTGTGGACCAACCTCTAAATACTGCTGGGATGAAGTGATACCTATAGGGGATACTTATCAGATAACATTTGCATAATGTTCGGAAGATGATAGAATAACAGAGGGGGGGGTAGAAGTATGGACGCCATGGAGTGTGTGAAGTCTGAAACTCAGATGTGTGCACATACTATCCCTGCCTGCAAACACAGGAATGGGTGGCTACAATCCTGCTAGTAAACCACCATGTGAAGGGGTAATGACCAGAAATATGAGCCCTGCCTCTGGGTAACCTGTGTGAATCTGTACATCTGAGAGGTATGGCCACAGCAGGATATGACCATACTGTCACATCAGTGGATGTACAAGCATGGGATCCTCAGCCACTACAGTACCAAGGTGCTGAACCATTTACACAGACCCATCAGCAAGTGTCTACAGCTCCCCCCCAGAATGGCATGACTGTGCAAGAATATGTAGGCTGCAAACCACAATACTGGACACAGCTTCATTCATCCTGTGCTCCCCAGGAAATTCCTGCAAGCAAATATGCATACCTGTCAGTACATGATGACATAAAACATCACAGTGTAAAACAGTACATATGTCTGAATATCTCTGCTAACACCAAAACCATGTAGCAGAAGCAGCTCAGACACAATTAGTTACAGTATCCCACTATCCTTTGCCCATTGTGATCCCATATTGTCAACCGATCTACAGATATCCTGCAGAAACAGGTTGCTAGCTGTAGGTGTAGAACACAAAAGCCTGCACTGGAGTACAACCTACCAGGAATGGATTCACACATTCAGTACAGAAGGTCATACTGGGCATGCTCCCACACTTAGAGAAATGAAGCCCATGTCTGACAACAAAATACTGAAAGCTCATACTGGGCATGCTCCCACACCTAGAAATGAAACCCATGTCTGGCAACAACAGTGGACTATACATATCTGACAGTCACAGATGTTTGTGCATACACTCCACATTGCACACCAGTCATGCTTTGCACTCACATTGGATAGGAATACACACATATATCTAAGGATAACACACTATAATAGGCCAAACTTACACATACATAGATGTGTGGAAGAGAGTGACAGACAGTGACAAAGAGCTTCCCATCATGAGGCATGTCCCACCCAGCATACATCCAATTGGCTAAATCCACATGATGTGCAAATGTCAATCACTGTAGACATTTGCTTCTGGTATCCCTCAGCACTATAGTGTCTGTGGTGCTTGTGATAACTGTGTAACATGACTGTACAAGTCATTATTCATCGAGCAGTTGTATACACGTTCCTGTTAAATGTAAACCTGTGTGTGACTGAGTGTTGTGTGTGTGCTTCCAGATGAATGGTTTATGGCCCATTCACACACACTACAATCCCCATTGCCCTACTTTGGCAAGCTTGCTGATATCATTCACCTTGAGATACACCTTTGGGGAAGACATAGCCCTGTAAGCTCCATGATGCATGCTATAACTGTGAAATGCTATAATGTGATGTGCTAGTTAGATAGGAGTTCTAATTCCAGACATTACAACTGTGAGCCTGTGTGTGTGTGATTGTATGTGTAGGGATCAATGCTTTTGAGGCCATTCACAGTCACTACACTTTCCATTGCTCTACTTTGGCAAACCTGCTGATGTCATTCACCTTGAAATATACCTTTGGGGAAAGAGTAGCTCTATAAGCTCAGTGGCATGTGTGATAAATGCAGTACACTGTAATGGCAATACATACCAAGGTAGGGGTTTGAATCTCAGCACTGTCATGTGTGTGTGTGTTTGTCATCGGTATCCCGTGTGGAGGTAGCTGTGATTGTGTAATAACAGGACTCATTGTGGCGTGGGTTTTGCAAATTTCTTATATGGAGGACCTATTATATGTCACAATGTCCACCTTACAAGGACAACAGATGTCAAACAGCAGAGAGGCTGGTGTAGACAATATATATCCCTACATGTGAGATTATGGATTGGGGAACAATATAGGCAACCCTTGTATTACCCAGAAAACACTCTCCACCCATGTCTCATACACAAACACACTTGGCTAGGCAACAATCACTATGTTGGTAGTTTCCTGCATATTGCCCACAGATAGTAACCATGGTGTGACTGCAGTAGACTACAGAAGACATGGCACCCTGTTCCATCCCTACAATAGGCAAATAATTGCTTACAGTGGTACTTTGCTATGTTCCCCGCTGGATGCCTGCAACAACTGTAGAGTCAGCAAATGTAACCCACAAAGGACATACCATGCCTTATACACATGCCCTGTATGGACAGATGACACTAACACCAGTGAATACCTGTATCATGCTGTCAATGTAGGTGCAGGATCAACCTGAGTTCCATTGCCAGTTCTCACCACATGAGGTCAGGAATGCTACATCAGATGATACACATCTGTCCACACAACATGCTCCAGACACCCCAGGTACACTTCCACATGTCAGAAAACATGCATGTGGGACATGTGCATATCCCAGATACCGTCCATGTTATGGAATATAGAACACATACATGGCAAGCATTGCACAGCACTGGCCACCCACAATAGTAACCCAGATGAGTGGATGGTGAATGCAATACCCACCTGTGTGGGCCAATCCAGGGACTACACCCCCGAGCCACACTGCAGACCATTGTCATATGGCCTGATGCCAAGGTATACCCTTTGCCTAGCCTTGTATAGTCTTCTGGCACAGTCAACCAGTACACACCTGTGAAGCAATGAACCCATGCATGTCAGTACTGGCAAACCTGTGTCTGTGCATGTGTGTAGATTCATGATTTAGAAGATATTCACACTCACTACACCTCCCATTTCCCTACTGAAACATGCCTTCTGATGTCAGTCACCTTGACATCCCCTTTATCTATATATCAATGCCTGATAACCTCTGTGGTACATGTGATATCTGCGTAATACTGTAGTGTAATTCTAATCCTGACCCTGCCAACTGTGATAATGTGTGTGAGTCCCTGAGAGAGTGTGGCTGTGTCATCCTTGACACCTGCTTTTGTGGACAGACACATGTACTACACTTACCTTATCCCTCCTTTATCACTGTTGCTGATGTCACTCACCTTCAAATATACCTTTGGACAGCTCTGCAATATGTATGCTCTGAGGCACATACAATAACTGCATAAAAATGTAATAGCAATACATAGTCAGGCAGGGGTTTGAAACCCGTACTGGTAAGTGTGTGACACAAACATGTTTAGTTCTTACTCCCCTACCCCCTTCCTTTCTTACTTTGTCTCTGTTTGCCTCTCTCACTCCCTCTCTGGTGGATGTGGAAAAGTACATCCGCTTTGCTTAGGCAGCAGCTTGTGTTTTGTAAGTGATGCTCATGATCGGCTGATGGCAGTCCCCCACTAGCTGACCGCATGTGAAACAGCTGTGATAACATTCCCATAGCCAATTGCATGGAAACACACTCCTATAACTAGGAACATCATGTGGGTGTTGGCCCTTATCATTCACTGTGAGCAGGACTTCATGTCGGTGTTTGGCAAACAGCATCACGGGGGTAGTGGGATATACCTCTTACAACATACACTGTGGAGACAGGCCAAATAACAGGAGGGGGATGTTCCAGATATGAGTACAAAATGTAAGTCTTGCTCTTCTACATTTGAAACAGCTGTGATAACATTCCCATAGCCAATTGCATGGAAACACACTCTTATAACTAGGAACATCATGTGGGTGTTGGCCCTTATCATTCACTGTGAGCAGGACTTCATGTCGGTGTTTGGCAAACAGCATCACAGGGGGTAGTGGGATATACCTCTTACAACATACACTGTGGAGACAGGCCAAATAACAGGAGGGGGATGTTCCAGATATGTGTACAAAATGAAAGTCTTGCTCTTCTACATTTGAAGTACTGTTGGTTTAACAGGGTGTGTGGATATGTCTGGTCTACATGATTTAATACCTGTCATGACAGTGTTATGTGGTTGAGGAAACTCTCACCTGTAGGATTATCTGCAGACTGGCCAATGTTTGGAGTCTTGCATGTGTTGTGTTACTCACAGATGACCTATCTTTAGAAATGCAGTAGCATAGTCTGAGGACTGCCGTCAGTACATGGTGACAGCCATGAGAGTTACTGACTTCAAATCCCTCAGAAGACATATGTCACAACAAACCCTGTTACACCAGTAAATGTATGAGATTATCACAGCAACATGTCAATTTTGGCCCTGTGTTTGTGCCTCCAGCCACAACCTTTGTACATATGTCATGCAGTAAGAGGTGCATATGTTCAGTACACCATTATTTATTGACATCATACCTGATAACAAGCCAGTGAGATATCAGACTGCTAGACATGTTCTGTGTAGTAGGGCTTATATTTGAGGACAAAACCTGAACATTCTGTTGTAGTGTGTACAGTAGTGAGGTCTGTGTACATTTGGTGATTGTCGACTGAGTGTGTATCACAAATATGTACCTTGGCCTGTGTACAGACTGTGGTAGATGTCATTGTTCTTGATACTTTTCTATCTGATGCATGCTGCTCCAGTGTATGGTACCCTATCAGCGTACATGTTTGTAGGGCCAAACCCACACATGTCCCATACCACAATCAGGCATCGAAATACACTGTGTATTGGCCTAGTATATGTAGGGTTAGTGTGTGAGTGGCACATATGAGGATGGTGTTGATCAGACAGTCCATATACTGTAATATTAAGCATGCCTACCATATGTGGCTGTGTTCAGATTGGTTGTAGGTATGCGCTTTCACACAGGTGTCTGTTACTTTGTGCTGTTACATGCCTGTATATTTTCAGGTACATGTGTATTCCCCCATATGAAATGTAGGCCAGTGTTGTGGCTGTCTGCCTGTAGTTTGCAGAGTGCTTTGTGACATGCTTAGCAGATCAGTGTACTTACCCAGTGTGATGTTACGTCCAAATATTTGTCAGATGTACTGCTGCCGGGCCACCATAACTGTTGTGTATTTCTGACAAAGCAGTGGGATACTGTACAGATGTATGTCACTAACTAGTGGGTAGTATGTCGGCTTGTGACCTCTGTTCCCCCGGTTATTATGTGTCAGGACAGACAGGAGTGTGTGAATGCATAAACTGTGTGAGCATATCTATTCCAGTATTTAAGTGATATCCTCATTTACATGGCTGTTAACATTCATTTTGTCAGGCTTGGTCCACACGTCTTGCACTAAGGGGTTCTGTGTACACCACTGGACTGACCAGAGTGGTCAGACTGTCCACATTTATTGGTTATATCTCTGCTGTATTCCACAGGAACATTACTGTGATATCTGGTAATGTACTATGATTATCTTAGAATGTCTGTCAGTAACCAATGGTGTACATGTCAATAACAGATGTGACTTTCCACATACAACATTTCTATTAAGACAACCCGTTACAGTAGCAAGAGTTTATATTTATACCTGCAATACTTACATGACATCCCCTTGCACTAAGAGGTTGCGACTACTGGTGCTGAGGTATGACTCCACTACACGTTCTGGACATATGTTAAACATATATATATATATATATATATATATATATATATATATATATATATATATATACAGATATATACACATATACATATATATATATATATATATATATATATATACATACACACATGTACATATATACACACACACAGACATATATATATATATATATATATATATGAGTCTACATATATACAGATATATATATATATATGTCTACACATATGCAGATATATATATATATATATATATATATATATATATATATATATATATATATATATATATATATATATATATATATATATATTTATAGATATCTACATATATATATATATATATATATATATATATATATATATAGACATAAATATATATATACGGGTCTAGGACTATTCACTGAAAGTACATTTCACTGAAAGTCAAATGACTGTGCACAAATAACTGAAAGCGCAATTCACTGAAAACACAATTCACTGAAACACATTTCACTGAAAGTTATATATGGCCTTTTCCCCACTGTAGTGCGACCCTGAAGTTAGAATATATAGTAAGGGGGTGGGGGCACCATCCCCACATAGTTTGGATATATATTAAGTTTAGAAAAGAGTAATTTATTGAAATTGTACGTATCCATGTGTATAGTTCAAAATATTTAAAATAGGTGGGGGGCTACAACCCCCACACCCCCACACACCCCTTACTATATATTTTAACTCCAGGGTCACACTACAGCGAAAGACCATATATAACTTTCAGTGAAATGTGTTTCAGTGAATTATGTTTTCAGTGAGTTGAGCTTTCAGTGAATTGTGCACAGTCAAATGTGTTTCAGTGAAATGTGCTTTCAGTGAATAGTCCTAGACCCATATTAGATATATATATATATATATATATATATATATATATATATATATATATATATCTGTTGGAATATCGAATTCCAAAATCTCAAGGCCATATAGCCGAAACCCCTAAATACTGAAAGACCAGAAGTATGAAATTCACTCTTACACAAAGCCCTGAATGAAGCTTATTTACAAGGTATATTTCCAAAGTCATGGAAATACTCATTAATTACTCCCATATTAAAAGAAAATAAAGATTCTTATATGTGTAAATCATATAGGCCAATTTCTCTGATTAACAATGACTATAAATTATTAATGTCTATTCGAGTTAACAGATATAAGAAATCATTAACCCATCTCATCTCGGAAGATCAAATGGGATTTATTTATAATAGATATACTCAAGATAATATCCAAAGAATTATAACTACCTTAGATATCTTAAATAGGGATAATCAAGAGGCTCTTATAATCACTCTTGATATTGAGAAGGCCTTTGATTCATTAAACTGGAAATACCTTTTTAAAATTCTTGAATCATACAAATTCCCTTCTCAATTTATTACTTTTATAAAAAATATTTATTATAACAATTTAGCATATGTAAAATTAGGTCCATTTATGTCAGAACCTATCAAAATTAGTAAAGGTATCAAACAGGGATGCCCAATGACTCCGATTTTATTCGCTTTAGCAATAGAACCCCTTTCTTTGGCAATTCAATCTGATCCTAAAATTATAGGCCTAAATATAAATAATCATTTTAATTCCAAAATAATGTTATTTGCAGACGATATCTTACTTACTTTAATAAACTCTGAAGAATCCTTACTGGAATTAGATTTACTAGTCAAAAAATTGTACTACATTTCTGGCCTAAAAATCAGTAGTTCTAAATCTAACCATAGGCTTCTAAATAAAAATAAATCTTAATGATAATACTAATTTGACTACTATTGAAATAATTGGGAAGCAGGTTTCTTCACTGAAGTACCTAGGGATTGACCTATGTGAAAATATAGACCTAACTTTAAATACAAACTATAAAAACATTATAAACACATTAAAAATTTTCACAGAGAAATGAAACAAGTTGCATCTAAAATTTGAAGATAGATTGCAATTAATTAAAATTATTTTATTGCCAACAATAAATTACATAGCCCTTTCTATCTCTATATTACCCAATAAAAATCTTTTAAAAGAAATAAACTAAACTCTATGAAAATTTTTATGGTATCCTAAAAAGCATAGGATAGCTCTAACTAATTATATTATACCATGGGAACTTGCAGAAATAAATTTCCCAGATTTAGAATCCTACATTAAAGCCTCTAACCTCAAAACAATATTAAATTGGATAGACCCCAAATATTTTTCAGCTTGGAAATCGTTACATGCAAGTATTATCCTAAATGAAAATAAGCTAATAAAAAATTACAATTAAGCAAATTAAGCAAACTTTGGTATGTACTCTGTATCAATATACAATATAAAGCTATTAAACTTACTACTCTAGATTATTTAAATCATATCTATACATCCTTTAGAAGTTTTGTAAATAACAATATTGACATTAAGCTATGGATCCAGCGTCTAGTCCCCTTTAAAACTATAAAAATAATTTTCGATAATATTAGCTTAGACACACTCAGCTACTGGGAAAGAAAAACATTTACATGCTGGTATCATTGCACAAAGAGCCTAGTTGCACTAGATGCACAAAATTTGATCAAAGAGTATGATTTACCATCATCAGACTGGCTTGTTCTCAATAGCCTGCTTCCATTCACTCAAGATTTGTGCAGAACAATACAGAGCTCTTCCTATAGCTCATCACCCAAATTTATAATTCTTATGTATGAAATACTTCCTGGTGAAGTTAATTGGAAAAACTTAAGCTCAAAAATTTATAAAATTGTTATTACTTATAAAACTACTCTTAATCAGAAATTTTGGGAATATGTTACTAGAGCTTGTACATTGTCCCTACCTCCTACAAATAAATCAAAAATGTTACACTCTCTTAAATTAACCTCTAATTTACAAATATCGAAGATTTTCTCTTGGACATTTTTGCATAGAGGTTTTTACACTCCTAGTAAAATTGCTAAATTTAACTCATCTGAACGGGTGATATGTTGGAGATGCTCTCTAGAATGTAAGGCCGATTGGTCTCACATCTTTTATGATTGTTCTCACATTAAGAAATTTTGGAATGATATTGAAAATTTTCTCCAAGCCATCTTTACTGATTCATTTATATTATCAAAACTTTTAATTCTTCTGAATGAAATGAATCTATTGTATTGAATAATAAAAATAAATATCTTCTTTGGACAATTCTAGCAGTAGCCAAAAATATATTACAAGAACATAGAAGTCATCCTTCATTCCAACCTTACAAGACTTCATGGCCCTCTTGGTTGAAGTAGCGTCAATGGAAATAAAAGTTAAAGAATCAATAATATACCCAAGAAAATGGTCTAACAACCCTTGGACAAACGTTCTATCTCTTATTCAGTCATTGAATTCGGATATGTCTCCATCTAATTAGTCATATTGAAAGTATGAATGAATGAATATTGTACCCTACTTTACATTTTATATCACTTGTTGTTCCTTTTATTTTCCTTCTTTTTTTCTCTCTTTTTTTTCTCCTTATACAGTGCTTGAGGCCTTTGTAAAATTTGTACATAGTTTTATCATATTTTGTTGCTCAAATGATTGTTATTGAAAAATCAATTAAAAAAAAGAAGTGCGAAATTCAAAATCCCAATGTTTGGAGATATTGAAGTAGCACTTCTGGTGTTGTGGTTTGTTAATGGATAGGTGAAAGTTCAGGTAAGTATTTATGTGTAAGTGTGTTGGTTAGGGGCTTTAGTGTATGTCATTGTGTGTTGTGACTGTGATGTGTGTGTGTGAGGGACAGTAAAATGTGTGGGTGTGAGTTTTCCTTGTGTGTCTGTGTGATCTCAGAGTTAGGATATTTAAGCAGCGGGGATGTGGGGGTGCAGGGGGGCTTGCCCCCCTGCTTATCTGTAGTGTAGCATGATATGTTTGATTGTGGGGGAAGTTGTGTGTATGTGCATGTGTGTGATGTATGTGTGTTGTACGTTCGGGATTTTGAATTTCACGCTTCTGGTCTTTCGGCATTTAGGGGTTTCGACTATATAGTTTCAAGATTTTGAAATTCGATATTTCAAAATTTCAAGATTATGTAGTGAACCCATATAAATATATATATATATTTATGTGTGTGTGTGTGTGTGTGTGTGTGTGTACAGATAGGTCTATATATGACCATATATATAATGCAATATACAGATGTATATAAATACCTATATATGAATATATATGTGTATGTACATGTACACATATATCTATGTATGTATATATATATATATATATATATATATATATATATATATATATATATATATATACATATCATTGTTATGTGTAAACATGACTGTTGTACATACCTTCCCAGATGTATCACATCGTATTTATCTGATATGTGTATATGTAGATATAACATACATGATTCAACAGTAATATCACTAACAAGTACTACGCTATTGTAGAACTCATAGCAGTTGTTCAATACTATTCAGTATGTGTACTGATGGATATATTAGAAAAACAACTGTTTTTACAACTGTGATGGCTTAGTGGTTAACTGCTGTGACTATTGTGCACACTGTCCTGGGTTCAAGACCTGTAAGGGCTGTTTATTTTGTTGCTGGGCAGAACAAGGGCTGTTGGATACAGAGTGGTTAAGGCAGTTTAGAGCAGTGGTTAAAAGTACAGGCATTTACACCGTGTAGGCTTCGCTTACCTGTGCGCAAATCTGCTTTGCATTTATATTGCAGCAATGCTGAAACCTGCTAAGCATGGCTCAACCCTGGTAACCAGTGCTCACATTCCAGTCTGATTAAATAGCAGGGTAATGATATCTTTAATAAGTGTATTGAATGCTATGTACATAACATGCATCTATGTGCTGTCATTACAGTAGCAAGGGGTGTGAGTCTCCTGTCTGGGACACCTGAGTATATATGGCTTGTACAACACTCTTTTCAGTTTGAATGTCTTGCATACATGGGTAGTATCCAAGGTTATATGCAGTCACACTGGCATGTAGTGTATCATTACATTACTCCTGTTGAAGTACTTTCTAAAGTAAGAGTAGATTGCAGATTGTAGTACTGGAACCAAACACCCCTGCATGCAAAGATGGACTCTGAGTCCTCACTGTCATGTTCCTGGTGTGTGAGCTGTGTCTCATTAAATATTTCCTACTGCATATTGATCTGACATGTGGAAATTAACTGTAGACTACTGTGTGTATAGCACATGTCAGTGAGTGCTGCTGTCATATAGTAATGGCATACCTATCAGTGTCAGACGTCTACCTGTCAGCACATTCATCCTAATGCATAGCCAGTTGGCCAGCTGATGTCTGTCTGTCCTCTGTACAGATGTGCAGATGTCAGGTATCCATCTTGGCTACTTACAGGCAATCTATGCTTGAATGATACTGACATGTCTGCCCAGCTGTGTTATCAATGCCACAGCTAGGAATCCACACCCTGTATGCACTACATGCCATGGATACCTCAACTACACTACCACAGTCAACAGAACAGGCTTGGGTACAGGTCTCCAAGACAGACACTGACCATGTTATGTAATACATGTTGCATACATGTCAACTGGAGCACCTCACTGGCCCTCTGCAAGAGGCAATAAGCTGATTGGCTGTTGCATGTAATTCTCACCCTGAGGATCACCCCTGTGGTATCTGTTGATAGATGGCCTGCTGGCATATGGCAGATGGCATGATACCACTGTACACACATCCCCTACACTTCCCAACTCTCCATGAACAATAGCCTGGTACACACCTATGAACACCTGCACCAATGGACCCCAGTACTGGCAAATGTGTATGTGTGCATTACTGAGGATAGCAGTGTCTGTGTGTTTGCAGACCTGTAGTTGAGAATCCCCTGAGGCCCTTCACACCCACCACACCCCCCATTGCCATAATTAGATGTGGCTGCTGCTGTACTTAACATTATACATACCTTGTTACACTCTTCCCTCTAAGGGCAACCTGGAGCTTGCAGTACCAGCACAACACTGCTGTACAAATGGGTTGATAGGCATGGGATACCCTCTGAGTTCTGGCAAGTGTGTGCATGTGTGCATGTGTGTATATTTGTAGGATACAGTATTCTGAAGCCACATTCTCCTAATACAATATGTCTTGCCACACAGTATTAGGGATAGTGATGTTGCTGACCGTAGGAGAGCCATGAAAATGTATCACCCTACTATCTCTGTGGCATGTGCATTAGATGCATATCCCTGTAGTAGTACTCTTGGGATAGACAAGGGGTTGTATTGCAGTCCTGGTCAATGTGTGATGGTGGGTATGTCAGAGTGTTATCATGGGTTTCAGTGCATACAATATCCACTGTGGGGTGTGGGTGCTGGGTATACTGTCTTTACACCATGGTTCCCCCAGTACATGTCCCATGTTCCACTGTATGAGGACCACTGTCACCATCAACCATACAGGTAAGTGATAACACTATCCAGGCCAGTTATGCATGTGCTATGTGCAATGTATCTGTAACAAAATGGGCACGCTAACAAGGTAGTTAGCAATGATAAGCCCAGGTCTCTCAGATGTGAGTATGACTGTTATGTGTTTGTCAATGTGTATATGACAGTATGTCACACTATGTATTGTCCATAAACAACCAGTACATCCCCCATTACCATACTGTACAGGCCTGGGGATGTTCTTCACGTAACATGTAACCTGGAACACACCTCATCCTAAAAGCAGTGTGGTATGTGCAATTAAGGTCACACACATCAGTAGCACTACATACCTAGGAAGGGGTTCTAGTCCCAGTGTTGCCAAGTAAGAGTGTGTGTGTATGTAAAGGAATCTACTTCTGTTTGCAGAATATACATGTCCCAGGTGGTCATCTGTCTGAGAACAGCCTGGCATATGCTAACATTGCACAGGTATCATCCTGTGGAAATACATTCCATCACAACTAGTGGTAGATATGTAAATGTCCTATTCCCCACTGTATAGGTGTACAGCAATACTAGGGTTGGCATATATATATATATAGCTGGATGTGGCTCTTGTGGACACTGCCACTATTATTGCAGTTACTGCTGAGTGTATCCCCCCACTTAGCTGGCCTGTAATACTGTACAGTTCATGTTTAACAGGTTAAGAAGTTGTCTATCACACTATCTGCGGTTCTACAGCACCTCTCACCCTCCAAAGGGTATGGTTGTGCCACCCACACCAGCACACCTATGTTTACCAAGTTAAGGATTGCACTACATTGGGGAAGGGGACATATACCTTGCCAGTAGCAGAGTCAATGACATTAAACTCGCAGTCTGCTTATTTCCCAATGTGTTGTTGTACCTATTCTGTCTTGGTGGAATTATATAGGCTACAATGGGTTCCTTGCACAGGTGCATACATCCATGTGCACAGTATTCTCTGTGTATTGCATCAACACCAAAGCCTCTGTGTGTGTTATACACAAACATGTGGTGTGTACCACCCAGTACACTTACCATTGTCCACTGTAGAAGGGCTGCTGACATCAGCCACCATGCACTCACCTGTATACCTCACCCCCAGACCTATTAGCCATGTGGCACATGCAGTAACTGTTATACAGACCTGTGACATGTGCTCACCTGTACCCAGGATATGGTGCAGCCGAGGTGTCATCACAGTGCTATAACCCTTGTAGGATACAACAGCAGACCATCATCCTACTGACACATGGACACCTACAACACAAACAGAATACATTATGGAAACCACAATCACTCAGTGTTAATAACAGCTATAATGCATCATGGCTGGACACTTCCTGACATATAAGCATTAAACGTTACTGCTGACAACATGTTACACAGCATTACATTGGTACACCATAGTACAGTCATCCACTGCATCAGAACCATATTAGCCTGCCCCTGCATCAATGTTATGGATGGCAGGGATGTGGCACAGGTATCATCATATGCACAGGGTGTGTTGTTGGTTTGCCAGAGACCTAGGCTGAGCCATATGTTTGACACCAGATGTGTCAGTGAGAGGGTTTAATTATTAATTTGGCTGTAGTGATGTTGTGTGTGTAGGTATGGGGTTGCCCTAGCTGTGCTGGTTTTGTGTGTGTGTGTGTGTGTGTGTGTGTGTGTGTGTGTGTGTGTGTGTGTGTGTGTGTGTGTGTGTGTGTGTGTGTGCATGCACACAGTTCTGCCATGTGGTTGCCCTATACAGGGGTTTGTTGGACAGCCGCAAACCATACCTGCCAGGGAG
This sequence comes from Protopterus annectens, assembly GCF_019279795.1. Taxonomy (NCBI): domain Eukaryota; kingdom Metazoa; phylum Chordata; order Ceratodontiformes; family Protopteridae; genus Protopterus; species Protopterus annectens. The sequence goes on from NC_056737.1 coordinate 893,631,846, forward strand.
TGCAGTTCACCGTCTCCGGCCACGAACATGAGAACTGTGCTGCCAGGGGTTCCACTGGCACCACCAGGTACAAGCCACGATATGGTACTCTCCCCTGATGATGACATATTTCCGCTGGACCAGGGTCCCTCTTGGGACTGGCCAGGGCCACGTGCACAAGGCCTGCTGTGGTGTGGTGTGGACAGCGCTCCCTCTGCAGTGCTGGGGCTGGTACTGCCACTATTAGAGTGGCTCTGTGTTCTGGCATGTCCATGTTGATCTCCAGCTGTTGGTGTTGCTGGCCTACATCCACGTGGCCATTGCACCACTCCCACCATATGCTCGAGCACGGACATTCCATGGTCGAGGATTCCCACCATCTTACCCAACCGTCTATCCATGACCTCTGAAAAATAACGGAGGGCACCTGCAAGATCACGGATGTTGTCAGTAACAGCTGAATGAGTAGCCCTTTGCAGCCTCAGAGCCTGTCTGGTGTAAAGTTCCATAAGTGCCTGCACCTCCATGACTGCCTGAAACATGCGTTTGGTGGTACCAGATGTAGCACATCTGCCAGGGACATGATGACCAGCAGCCCTCCAATGAGCATCCCTGTACATGTGCCTATGTGGTACCGCACCGGACATCCAGCTATGGCTGCTGTGTCTAGACACATGTGCCATAGATATCACACTGTCCTATCCCATGCCACAAACTGCCAACTGTCCCTCAGCTATGGCCACTGGTGATGGGGTATGTACAGGCATTTTGACTGTGTGCGGGGATGGGGTGGATAATAGTGGGATGTCAAACAATGGCGCAGCTTCAGCCCCTGACAACCCCGCCTGTGCCTCAACACACCTATCATCATTTTCAGTGTCTGTATGGACACCAACATCAGATTGCCTGGAGGAGGGACCCTGACCCACCTCGCCACCTGTGAGGGGAAAACAAGAAATGCACTTTAAGACCTGTACGTCATTGCTTAACAGTACACACACACACACACACACACACACACACACACACACACACACACACACACACTGAGATTCCACCATACTACTTACCTGTCCCTGCCTTTACAGAATGTCCCTGGATTTGTCTCTTAATTTCCCATCCTGCATCAGCCTTGAATAATTACAGTCAATAATACCAATCATTAACATATCATTCTTCTAATTGCTCAGAAAAGTGATAAAAAAACATGACCTGTTACTCCATTAACTCTTTAACTTGATTGGAGTCATGTTTTCAAAGACTCCCTGATGTCATTCAGTGTTCACCCTGGTTTTGTCCAGATGTCTTGAGCATGGCCCCCATATGTTATAGGCTACTACAGTCACTCAATAATGTCCTGCACAGAAGTGTCATACTTAACTATTGTTCAGTAGATGTAAGATTTGTTGCTCTATACACTTTTTATGTGGACTACAGTAATATGTGGAAACACTCTCTGGTGTTGTTTAATAATTCCCCAATGCATCTTTAGTGCTGTATACATGGGTATTCTTTCACCTTTCTGCTGATTGCAATTAAACAGTATCCCTGGTGTCTAGTTTTCTCTCCCAATGCATCTTTCATGCTGTAGACTTTATTATACTAGCAGCTGTCCTGAGATTACATGTCAGTAATGTATTCCTGGTGTCTAATATGTCTGTCCATGTCCTTGTACTGCATGATTTCTAAGGGACGTTGAGAGGTATGAACAACCCCACATTCACACATGTGCATACATGGACACACACACAAACACACATACACATGCACACATGCGTTCTACATACATCAAACCCCTCCACTCCACCAGATAACACTTACAAATTAACCTCCCCACACACACACACACACACACTAACAGGTGAGGTTGCACAAAGATATTACACACAGGCCTCTCATTACCCATCTGTCAACATGTATGACATATGGCACTCAACAGCATGCAGTGCAGTTAGCAGTTATAGTCAATCCCTGCTAGCAACATTATACATCTCTGTGTTGCATGGGTTGTTTTAGTAGGTGATGCCCCTTCCCCTGGAACACACTGCAGCCATGTACACAGTATTGCTGTGCACTTGTTCGGCACCTTTGCATGTACTGTGCACCATACCTCACAGGTGTACACACCATTGCTGAATGTGTATATGTGTGTCAGTTATGTTTGCTCTGCTGCTCACAGCCCTTATGTGCTTGTCCGACACATAACTGGGATGATATGTGGACAGATGTCTTTTGTGAATGCCCGATGTCTGATATACACATCTCATCAGCAGCGGTACATGTATGGCCAATAAAATACAATTACACTGGCAACCTTCAAACCTTACCATGGCTATGGGGAGTGTACACACCCTTATTGATATGGCGCCCTCTTCCCTGATATGCCATGGGGCCACATTACTGCATATGTTACCATTACACGAATCTGATATGTGACATATGACCTGTGCAATCAAATGCAATATCAAACAAATGTGTTAGTTGTGCAGATGCTGACTGAGATGGATACAATTTGTGGGTGCATATGTGTGCACACCCGTATCATGATAGTTTGTTGCACCTACTGTTATGTGTACTACAGCAGTCACTATTCCTGGAAGGGGTATACTAGCATGGGCCATCTGCATTTGCCAGTATTTGGTCACTCTGCCCTACAAATGTCAACCAACTCTGTACGATTGCAAGGTCAACTCATGTTCACAGCTCTTGGAGATCACACAGTGCCATCACTATTGCTGTGGAGGCAGGGTTATGTCTGCACAATTCATGACCTTGACTGTGTGCAGATACAGCCATTCTTAGTGAGCTTTGGGTCTCTGCTTCAGTGCACTGTTGTGTTTCAGGATGAAACCCCCACCCCACCCCCACCCCACCCTCAGCCTTTTTGCAAATGCTTAACAACTATGGATTACACATGTGTGTCATTTTGCAGTGTCCCAAACTCTGAACACCATGTGTACCAGCCTAGTCCCTGCTAATGAATGGCAAACATACAGGTGTACACTGGCAAGGTACAGATGGGGATGGTGGGCCTGAGGTGAGGTGGGGTGAGGTGTTGGTTGTGCAGCACATGTATCTTAATTGATACTGTCTGTAGATTCATAGGTTCATAGAAAGGTACTACACTACTGGCCCTAGGACATATATAAGCCTAGCCAAAAAGGTACCCTGGCTTTTGAAACCCAAGAAAATTATGTTCCTGTGTCCTTGTTGAGCAGAGCCACAGAGGTGATCCCCGGAGTGAATTTCCTATTTCTCATCGAATCATCAAGATTTTTGTTGAAGAGTGCTAATGAGGAGCTTTGTTTGATATAGCTAGGTAGTTTGTTCCGGAGTATGGGAAGTCTCTGGGAAAGTAATCTATCCTTCCAGCATGTTCTGTTTATTGTGGTGACAAGGTTTAGGTCCCTAGAGCAAGTAGCTCAGAGAGATTGGGATTTTTTAAAGTGGAGCATGTCCAACAGCTCTGGGTTTGACATAGCTTTATATATTAGGAAGAGATCGCCTCTGAGTAGGTGATATGTGATGGAGTAAAGCTGGAGTTTTTTGAGACAGTCTGCATAGGGCATTTGTTTGAGGCCAGTAATCCTCTTTGTGAGGTATTTCTGTGGCCTTTCCAGTTGTTGTAGATGTCTTGTGAGGTACATACCAAAAGGAGCATTGTACTCTATAATGAGTCTAATGAGTGATGAGTAGAGGGGAACAATGACCTCTTTTTTCCTGATGAGAAACCTTTTGTGATGAGGTGTGCCAAGTAGAAGGATTTCCTGACTACTGTGGAGATGTGATTATCAAAAGAGAGACTACTGTGCACCTGTGTCCCAAGGTCTCTAATCACACTTTCGATGTTAAGTAGACTATCACCTATGTGGTCGCTCATGGGTACAGAGTTTTTACCAAAGGGGATGACAATGCACTGTTTATCATTGAGCTTGAGGCCATGGCTTTGACACCAGGCATCTGTCTCAGTGAGGCCCTTTTGTAGGATGTCCACATCGTTAGGAGTTTCGATTATGGCTCCTAGTTTGCAGTCATCTGTGAACTTCATTAGCCAGAGACCTTCTGTGTTAGCCTGCACTTCAGAAAAGTAGATACCAGACAGGAGAAGACCCAGGACTGAACCCTGTGGTACTCCACTTGTCACTGGTCTGAAGTCAGATTTGGAGTCTGCTACTTTCATAGTGTGGGTTCTGTTAGTGAGCCAGTTGGCAACCCATCTTGTGACATAGGGATTTATACCTAGTTTAGTGAGTTTATCTATAATTCCAGAGTGGGGACGACGTCAAAAGCCTTGGCGATATCTAGATAGGCTGTGTGAATCACCGTACCCTTGTCTACAGCTTTGGTGACTACTTCAAAGAAGTCTATCAGGCTTAGGAGGCATGATATGCCTTCTACAAACCCAAACTGGGTGGGGTCCAGAGTTTGGAGATTACCAATGTCTTTGTTTATAAGTTCCATGATGATACGTTCCATGGCCTTGCAGACCAGGCTCATTAGGCTAATGGGAAGGTAGTTCCCGGGGTCTGTGGTGGCTCCCATTTGTGGAATGGGATAACCATCATTGTGCACCATTCAGTGGGCACAAAGTCTGAGGTGAGGCTATGATTGAACATGGTGCTTAGGTGGGGTGCCAGTTCATTCTATAGTTGGTGTAGAACGCAGCTTTGGATGTTGTCAGGTCTCATGGATGATGTGTTTTTTACCTGTGCAGCTGTGATTACAGGAACTTTGCATTCTTCTGGTATAGAGATGGGCCCTTTAGGGGGTGAGAGGGGGGTAAAGTTAGCACTGAACCTATCTGTCAGGATGTTGGCAGTATCAGTTGGTTCTGTATTATTAGTGCCATTGTGCTGTAACTCAGAGCAGATCTGAGTGTTGCCATTGAGATTCCTGACATAGCTATAGAATGCTTTGTGGCTGTCTTTAGAATCAGTGATGATTTTATTTTTGTAACTAGCTTTGCAGGATTTTATGAGGGATCTCAGCTTCTTATTGAGGCTGACCAGGGAGTTCCTCCAATCATGGGATTTTCCGCTTTTTTGCAACAGTTTCTTTCTTCTGTTGTAGAGTTTGTTTATGGCAGGGGACCACCAGATTGGCTTCCTTTTTTTGGAGGATAGCGTCTTGGTTCTGTTAGGGATAGCATGAACCATGCACTCGTGTAAGTGCTTATAAAGTGCATTTGTGTAGGATTCAGCAGTCGTACCTCTATTGTCCATCTGCATGGGTGTCATGTAGTTTGACACTTCTGTCTTAAGAAGCATGAAGTTGGCTTTGGAGAAATTTTTAGGGTGGTTTCCCTAATGGGGGATGGGGCAGGATGTGGATGTCGAGGGTGATTAGCTTATGGTCGGATCTGACCAATGAGGAATTGACATCTGGTGTGGAACACCGGTCATCCATGTTGGTAATGACCAGGTCTAGGATATTCCTGACCCTGGTGGGAGTGTGGATAAGTGGATCCAAGGGGTTGGACTTTATGAATTCCAGAAAACCTTGAGCAAAAGAGTTGGTACATGAGTAGATTTCCCAGTTAATGGTGGGGTAGTTGAAATTGCCCATTATTAGAGTGTTGGGTTGCACCCTAATGTTTTCCAGTGTATCAATAAATGAGGAGAGGTAATCCTGAGGCATGGTGGGGGATCTGTTTCCAGCATGGTCTTCGTACACCAGTACACATTGCAACGCATGCCTTTTGGGGACTTTTGCTGTTATGCATACGCTACCTGTAGAGGGATGTATATCATACCGTGAAAACATAAAATCTTGAAGGGCATTACATCGAACTTGAAACCACGAATGCTGATAATATCGAAGCTGCAGAACATCAAATTCTTACCCAGGGCAAGAATTTGATGGGCCATTCTGCGGCTTCACTATTTCCTCCACTGTGGTGCGATCTCGGAGTTGGTATATTTAAGTAGGGGGGGTGTGGGGGGCACAGCCCCCCCACATTGGGGGGTGTGGTGGGCAAAGCCCCCCACATTAGACATAGGTTTTTGGTGTGCTTGTGTTGTGTGTGTGTGTGTGTGTGTGTGTGTGTGTGTGTGTGTGTGTGTGTGTGTGTTTCTCGGAACAGTAAATTTTTTCCCTGGGAAAAAATTTGCTTTTCGGAGCTTTCAATGATATCACATTTTGAACTTCCAAGTTCGAGCTTATGGTGTTCGATATTTTGGAAGTTCAATAATGTGATACAGATCCCTGCAGAGAGGCCTGGCTGATGTTTCCTGTGGTATAACTGCCCCATCTGAGTACCCTAACAATGGGCAACACCTATGCAGTGTCCAGGCAATTGCCGACACAGGTACTGCACAGCCAGTACTTGCTAGACATTCCTGCAACTGCCGTAGTGTTGTGGCTTGTTACTAGGTAGCCTGCATGACCAGTTTGTAACATGTGTCGTCATCTGTCTTGGATGGCCATCTGTTTATTTTCTACATTAATCCTGTCCCATACATCCTCGCCACATACATAACTGTCTGCACTGTTTGCCATGGTATATGCTATGGTGAGGTAAGGCTACATGTCTGACTCCTGGGTGCTACCTGTTGGATATGGAATCCATTCCACGGCTTGTAAGATGTGTGCAAGCCATGGCTGCCTCTGTTGCAGGTAAGTGGGCACATTTGATGGCCAAA
>NC_056737.1:893643465-893693465 GCF_019279795.1 Protopterus annectens
TATATATATATATATATGTGTGTGTATCTGCATATATATATATATATATATATATATATATATATATATATATGTGTGTGTGTGTGTGTGTTGTGTATATCTGACATGGCTTTGTGGTAAATCACTTTGGCTATGGTGTGCAGGGTTCGAGACTTGCAAAGGCTGTTTATTTTGTTGCTGGGCAGAACAAAGGCTGTTGGATACATAGTGACTAAGCCACTTTTAAGCAGTTGTAAGAGGGTTTGCGTGACGGTAAGCAATGCTAACTTCTGGTTAAATATTTTTACACTCAGTTAGCCTCTAAAGTGCTTATTCTGTGTAGGCATCGCTTATCCCCAGACTAACAGGATTAAACCTGCTTACTGCTGCTTAAAAGTGCTTACTCCCACATACCCCCATGCTAATTTCTTTAAAAGAAAAGAAAAAAGGTTGATAGGAAAGTGGTGAAAAAGGGGCACAAAAAGGGGAAGACAGTAGGGAAAATGGCTGGGGATGTGCAGGAAGGGTGTAGGGTAGGTCCATAGCTGCCCATTTCTTCTACAGCAACAGCTGTGCATATACACTGATTGGAGGTAGATTTGGACACTCAAACCCCTGAGAGTGGGGTGAGGACAACAAGAATAATATGTTGTGAATTCAATTAGACCGGATTGCATGTGTCCAGTGAACAGGGATGTGAAATGGACAGCTATGTATGGGGTGAGCTTTTTGGGGGGGAACAGATTATCCTTTTTTTTAAGGTGAGAGTGGGATGTTAGGGAGGCATAGTAGGTATATTTGAGGTGTAGGTTGGATAGAATGACAGACAAGACAGCATACAGGGGTGGTATATGACACATGTGGAGGGTAAACACCTTGGATGGGGAGGGGGTGTTTGGAAGTCAGATGCCCATGAGCCCCCAAATGGAAACAGTGGGACTGAGGTCCCCACCCATAGGCAGCCACTACTGCACCTTCACAGCCCCGAAGGTGGCTGTGCTGGGGGCTGGGTAAGAGGGGCAGGCTGACCCTCTGAATGTGCCACGCACCCCTCAAGCTGGTGTAGCTGATCTCCAAACTCTCTGCAGGGCTTGCTATGCACCAGACCCCAGACCTGATGATGGGTGACAGTTTCCTGTCCACACCCACTCCCGGGGAGCAGGCCCCATCCCCTGAGGTGGTTCCACCCAAAGGTGGTGCAGGACCAGTGGACATGGTGGTCCCAGGGTGGGCCCCAGACATGCTGGTGCCCGGTGCCATGGCCAGATGAGGTGGGAGAGGTGGGTCTGCTGGGACCGCCCTTCCTAAACGTGCTATGGTGTTTCAATTTTAAAACATATGTGGGTTAGTAATAGTCAAGACATTCCAGGATTAGGTATAACAGCATGCATAGATATTCCCATTAACCTAAAATGCCAGATATGGAACAGTTGCATAGCAATCAGAACACATGCATATATGGAACCACAGTGGTCATTACAACAGCATGCAGGTACATTGATGGCAGCATGCCACCAATGTGGGAGTATTTCAACATGGCACATGTATAGAAGGAAATTTCAATATTTATCAAACAATAGGACATATGTCCCAACAGTAGATTTAATTGTACAGATTATTGTTGCAGATATGGTGGGGGGGGGGAGATGTCAATTAACAATTTGTATATCCCTGTAGTTCTCAATACTTTTTTAGTCAGTGTTGTACTCTGTACCTTACAGGTATTATTACACTACCCTGTGGCCTTATTTGGGCAGTGGTATGTTTGTAGACAACTATATATGGGGACTGTGTTTTACCTGAAGTATACACCTCTTACCTGGTATACCTGTGGAGGTATTGTCTGTTAACACTACCTGACTATTTCTTCGCATATTCCCAAATTCCAGGTTGATGTTATGCACATACCTCACAATCTCTTATTGCACAAACTCTGGGTGAGTCTTGACAACATGTAGGTGAAACTGGGACACATTTTTCAATTGCCCTCATAAACCTTTGGTGAGTTGCTACAATGACAGGTTTGTTTTCATATACATTTCCTGAATATTTACAGGTCTGACAGTCAGTTATATGTCATTAAATGCTGCCTAAATGTCAGAGATCATCACACTGATTTGCCAGGGAGACAGAGTAATAGGCAACAGATATGCGCCAATTATCTGGACATTCTGAACAAATCTGTACAATTGAGGGGTATGATTCTGCATACAGCTTACTACCACTCCCAGGATTTGAACCATGGCTGTGCCTGCTAAAAATAAAACAGTGTACATTACAGTTGAGTGTGCTATTTAGTTATTGCTGTGCATCTCTTCTCTGATTTCTGTCTATAAGTCTCACGTAGTTTTACAATCTGACCTTGTAATTACAACACTCTTATACAGGGATTCCTAGACAGTTTTATTATGTAGCACAGTGTGGATGACAGTGATGAGTAATACATTATTATTCAGAGAAAGTGCAACACTAACAATGCCATACAATACCAGACTAAACAGTACCAGTCCAGGATTTCAATCTTTTATTTCCAGGAACAGTTTTCTCATCTGACAGACCTGTGAAGGGAATGTTTAACACTACCTGAATGTTGCGACACATATTACCAGATTCCACGTTATTATTATGTACATACGTCTCACTCTGTTATTGCACACACTCTGGTCATAGCTTCACAACATGGGAGTAGAGACGGGACATACTTTCCATATTACTCTCATAACATTTTGTTGAGTTGCTAGAGTGACAGGTTTGTTCTTATAGATATATGTCTGATGGTTATGATGTCTGACAATCAGTTGTATGTCATTATTTGCTGCCTAAACTTCTGGGATCATCCCACCAATTTGCCAGGGGGACAGGATGACAGGCAGGTAATGTAAGCCAATTATCTGAACTTTCTGACAAAATCTGTACAGTTGAGGGGTATGATTCTGCATACAGCTTACTACCACACCCAGGATTTGAACCATGGCTGTCTGTGCTAAAAATACAACAGGTTACGTCTCAGTTGAGTGTGCTATTTCGATTATGTTGTGTATGTTTTCACTGTTTTCTAAGTCTCTCTCAGTTGTACAATATGACCTTGTGATTACAACAGTCATATACAGACATTCCTACACATTTTATTTATGTAACACAGTGCGAGTAACAGTGCTTAATACAACAGTACTGTTAAGAGAATGCAACACTACATTACCATATGATACCAGAGTAAACACAAACAGTCCAGGAGTTAGACCTTTATTGCCAGACTGTTACCCTTTTATTTACATACAACCTATATGAGACTATTCCTGCCATATTGTCTGGTTTATTCAGTACATCCTATACACAATACAGGTTTTATACTGGCAATTGACTTTCTACTACTTTTAGATTTATTTTTATGACAGTGCATGCAAGATTATTACTAACCTGCCTCGTGATACAGCCTCTGCAGCCTACAGGCATGGGCTTCCTGATTCACAGCACACTCTGCTGCCACTGTCAAAGGCATTAGAGGAATATTTAGACATACCTATCCATAATATACATGAGCTGGCAATTATTAAACAGGTAGTAGAATGAGTACTTACACACTGCTGGGACATCACCCTGCCTAGCTTCTTGGATCCAATGATCCAAGAGCTCCCTCTTCCTCCATTTTAGGTTGGCATAGTGATGCCTAACCAGCTCAGCAGTTTGAGGGATGCCAGTGGCACTGGTGAAGTCACAGCAAGACAGACCGAGGCTTCCGCTTTATATTGGGAACCCTGGTACTGGCCCTGCAGCAGTCTCTCTTCATGGTCTTTTATCAAGAGTCCTGACATGACCTTGGATTCCTGGATGCCTCAGCGCTGCACCCGGAAGAGCAATCAATCTCTGACGCCATAGTGCCTACAGGAGGAAGCTGCAACCAGTTATGAGATGTATTCCCACCTGTGGAGTTTAAATAGGGATGATTTCCTGCACTTTGCTGTGATTGGATGGTTTTGAAAATGTTAAGCTATGGGCAAACCTGCATACCTAAAGCTGGCATTTCTTAAAGAGGTATACCAATGGGCAAATCGATTTAGCTGGGATACGTTTTGCTTAGACCTACTAAGCAGAGGTGTGTAATGCTTAGCATTGCTTATTTTTAAATTTACACACTATTTACTGTTTGGCATTGATTTATCATTCATTACATGTTATATATTTGTTTAGTATCCATGATTCATGTGTATGTACATTGTATGGGGTACTTGTGTCTATTGGGGGATTTCACCACTTTATTACAATGACACCTCACATCTGGACATAATGCAGTACTCCAGTTCACATATATATGTTATGTAATAGGTTATGGAATAGGTTATACAACATAAAAACGGTTTATAGATTCCTTTCATATGTAAATTATTATTTTGCCATAGTGAGGATTTGTTTGGGTATACCTCAATTTTATATACAGTTGTGATGGCGTACTGGTTAACTGCTGTGACTATAGTGTACAGGGTCCTGGGTTCAAGACCTGCAAGGCCTGTTTATTTTGTTGCAGGGCAGAACAGGGGCTATTGGATGCAGAGTGATTAAGGCACTTTTAAGCAGTTGTAAGTGGGTTTGCTTGGGTTTGCGCAATGGTAAACAATGCTAACTTCTGGTTAAATATGCTTACAGAGAGTTAGCTTCAAAATAGCTTAACCTGTGTGCGCATTGCTTACCCCCACGCAAACAGAATTAAACCCACTTACTACTTCTTAAAAGTGCTTACTCCCACTTACCCCAGTACTAATTTAGAAAGAAATGAAACATGGATCTTGGGAAAGTGGTAGATTTGGACAATCTATACATATTTTACACTATTTGCTGTATGGCATGGATTTATCATTCATTACACATTATAACTTTGTTTAGTATCCCTGATTCTTGTGTACATATACTGTATTGGGCACGTGTTTATCTGTGAATTTTACCACATTATTACAATGACACCTAACATCTGCACTTAATGCAGTACTCCAGTTCACAAATATATGTTATTTAGTAGGTTATACAGCAAAAAAAGTTCATAAATTGTTTTCACGTGGAAAATGGAATTTACAACAGTGAGGATCAAACTGGGAATGACTGCTCGCAAAGCAAACTTGCTGACCACTATACTATTAGAGTACTGCTTCAACTGAATGTATCTTGCTATTTATCTTTGTGCTATTTAAGCTACAGAATGCAAAGCTAAGCAATGGGCAAACCCACGCACCTACGGTTAAATTTAATTTGTTTGATAAAAATTTTTTTCTAGTGTTATTTTCTCTAGGAAGGGACAAATTACACTTATTGCTGTGGATTTCTGCATGCATCTGCACATTTGGCAGACATCCTAGCAATCCCCCATACATCTCAACCTCTTCATGCAAAATATCTGGACAAAGCTTGACAAAATGAAGTACATCTAGGGACATATTTTAAATATTGCTCTTATAAACTTAAGTAAGTTGCTAGAGTAACAGGATTTGTCTTAATATAACTTTTCTGAAGGATTTGGTGTCTGAAACTCAAATGTATGCCTTTATTTCATCACTTCAATCCTGAGATCATCCCAGTGATTTGCAAGGGCAAATAGTGTACAGGCCAAATTTATGAGTGAAAAATCTGGAAATTCTGCGAAGATCTGTACAGTTGGAAGGTATGCAACCCCCTATGAGCATTCTCGCTCATTGTAATTGGTGAATGACAATTCTTGAGTGCAGGGGCATGTGTATTGTGAGAGCTCTGCTCTCAGATACACCCCCTGCACTCATCCATGCTCCATCTCCATTTAGGAGCAGAGGCAGCACGCCTTCATTACTATGCATGGTGCACTGCCGTGCTGCTCTTAAACAGTCATTTCCATGAAGGAATAAGCTATTCCTGCATGGAACCTTACTGAATCCTGGGAAATGTAGCCAACACACTAGTCATAGGTGACTCTATAGTCAGGCACACTGTTATCCCACTCACCAGGCTAAATAAGGAAGTTACTGTCAGCTGCCTGTGTGGTGCTAGGATCCACCACATAACCCGTGCACTCAGGTTACTCCACAAGTACAAATATGACTCTCTCATTGTCTATGTTGGTGTGAATGACCTGAGACATACCTCCCTGGACTTCATGAAAAGAGACATGGAAGAGCTCTCCGATCTTGTAGCCCAGGCAGGTATGACCCTAGCCCTGAGTAGCATCCTGCCATCACCCAGAATGATACCACAGTACAAGGACAAAATGATTGACTTCAACAATTGGCTAAGCTTCTGGTGTCATTCTAAGGGGATCCAGTATCTGTCTGCCTGGGACAACATGGTCGATAGACCATGATGCTTTACCAGTGATGGCCTGCACCTGCCATCCCTGGGATTCCGGATACTGGCTAAGGTTCTTGCCGCCCCTATAGTGCCTTTTTTAGGCAAGATTAAAATGACAAATTCACCACCATAACAGGCAGAGGCAAGCAAAAACTGAGGGTAATGCTACTCAATGCTAGAAGTCTAAACCTCAAAATGTACTCACTCAAGGCACTCCTTAAAATGGAGAACATCAATATCTGTGCAGTGACTGAGACCTAGTTCAAGGCTCCAGAGAGCACTCCTGCATTACCAGGCTATAATTCATACCATATCTTTCAGGCATCTAACCTGGAGCAGAACACTAAAGACGAAGGTGTGTCCATATTCATTAAGGATATCCACACCTCCAGGCTGGTTGTTCAGCATAATGCATCCGAGATTATCCAAGTGCAACTAACTCTGGGCAAAACTGCAGTCCAAATTGTAGCTTGCTACAGATCCCACACCATGCCCCAGGATTCCCATTCCTCTTTTCTTAATATACTGGAAAATATTAGGGTTCAACCAAACACCCTAATAATGGGCAATTTCAACTGCCCCTCCATTAACTGGGAAAACTATTCATGTACCAACTCCTTTGCTCAACGCTTTCTGGAATTCATAAATTCCAGTGCCCTGGATCAACTTATCCACACCCCCACCAGGGGCAACAATATCCTACACCTAGTCATTACCAACATGAGTGACCAGTGTTCCACACCTGAAGTCAACTCCTCATTGGTCAGATCCGACCATAAGTTAATCACCCTAGATATTCACATCCTGCCCCAACCCCACCCCAATAAGGAAACCACCGTAAAAAAATTTCTCCAAAGCCAACGTCATGTTTCTTAAGACAGAAGTGGTGAATTTCATGATACCCATGCATATGGACAATACAGTTATGACTGCTGAATCCTACACAAATTCACACTATAAGCACTTATACAAGTGCATGGATCATGCTATCCCTAACAGAACCAAGACACTATCCTCCAAAGAAAAGGAAGCCAATCTGGTGGTCCCCTGCCATAAACAAACTCTACAATAGAAGGAAGAAACTGTTGCAAAAGAGAGTAAAATCCCATGAGTGGAGGAGCTCCTTGATCAGCCTCAGTAAGAAGCTGAGATCCCCTCATAAAATCCTCCAAATACAGTTATGAAAACAAAATCACCACTGATTCTAAGGACAACCACAAAGCATTCAATAGCTATGTCAATAATCTCAATGACAGCACCCAGATCTGGTCTGAGTTACAGCACAATGGCACGAAAATTACAGAGCCAACTGATATTGCCAACATTCTGGCAGATAGGTTCAGCACTAACTTTACCCCCTATCCTCTAAAGGGCCCATATCTATACTGGAAGAATGTACTCACAACTATGCAGGTAAAAATGGCACTGTCTAAAGCCAAGAACACAGCCTCCATGGGACCGGACAACATCCCAGGCTGCATTTTACATGAACTTCAGAATGAACTGGCTCCCCACCTAAGTACCATGTTCAATCATAGCCTCATGTCAAGCTTTGTGCCCACTGAATGGTGCACAGTAACAGTTATCTCACTCCACAAAGAGGGATCCACGATGGACCCCAGGAACTATTGTCCTTTTAGCCTGATGAGCCTGGTCTGCAAGGCCATGGAATGTATCATCATGGAACTTATAAACAAAGACATTGGTAACCTCCAAACTCTGGACCCCACTCAGTTCAGGTTTGTAAAAGGCAGATCATGTCTCCTGAACCTAAGTGACTTGTTAGAGGCAGTCACCAATGCCGTAGATGAGGATAAGGTGGCTCACACAGCCTATCTTGACCTCGCCAAGGCTTTCAACACCATCCCCCATGAATGGGTTCTGGAATTATAGATAAACTCACTAAACTAGGTATAAATCCCTACATCACAAGATGGGTTGCCAACTGGCTCACTGACAGAACCCACACTGTAAAAGTTGCAGACTCCAAATCTGACTTCAAACCAATGACAAGTGGAGTACCACAGGGGTCAGTCCTGGGTCCTCTCCTGTTTGGTATCTACTTCTCTGAAGTACAGGCTAACACAGAAAGTCACTGGCTAATGAATTTCCCAGATGACTGCAAACTAGGAGCCATAGTCAAGTCCCCAAATGACGTGGACATCCTACAGAAGGGCCTCATTGAGACAAATGCCTGGTGTCAGAGCCATGGCCTCAAGCTCAATGCCAAAAAGTGCATTGTCATCCCCTTTGGTAAAAACTCTGTACCCATGAACTACCACATACCCGGCAGTCTGCTTAATACTGAAAGTGTGATAAGAGACCTTGGGACCCAAGTGGACAGTAGTTTCTCCTTTGATAATCGGATCACCACAGTGGTCAGAAAATCCTTCTACATGGCACACCTCATCATGAAAGGGTTCTCATCCAGGAAAAAAGAGGTCATTGTTGCCCTCTACTCATCACTCTTTAGACCCATTATAGTGTACAATGCTCCTTTTGGAATGTACCTCACAAGACATTTACAACAGCTGGAAAGGCCACAGAAGTACCTCACAAAGAGGATTACCAGCCTCAGATGCTGTATGCTGACCATCTCAAAAAACTCCAGCTTTACTCTGTAGCATATCACCTACTCCGAGGTGATCTCTGCCTAACATAAAAAGCTATGTCAAACCCAGAGCTGTTGGACATGCTACACCTAAAGAAACCCTAATCCTTCTGAGCTACATGCTCTAGGGACCTAAACCTTGTTACCATAATAAACAGAACATGCTGGAGGAATAGATTCCTGTCCCAGAGACTTCCCATACTCTGGAACAAGCTGCCCATCTATGTCAAGCACAGCTCATCATTAGCACTCTTCAAGAAAAATCTTAATTAATGGATGAGAAATAGGAAATTCACCTCAGGGATCATTTCTGTGGCTCTGCTCAACAGGGGCATAGGAAAATAACTTTCTTGGGAGGCAAAAGCCAGGGAACTTTGTTGGCTAGGCTTACTTAGGCCCTTGGGCTGATAGCCTAATATCTACCTATGAACCCATGAACATATATATATATATAGATAGATAGATAGATAGATAGATAGATAGGAGTGCTATAGAATCCTGAAGACCAAAATCCTGAGACCAAAATCTCAAAAGTTCAAAATACTGAAAACTCAAAATACTGAAAACTCAAAAACTGAAAACACACAGGATTCCAACACGTACTAAATTCCAGCACAAGTACATACAGAAACAAATAAACCATATTACTCTTCTCCAAGTATAAGCAGGGGGCAAGCACCCCCCATATCCCCTGCTACTTAAATATATCAACTCCGAGATTGCACTTAGTGTAGTGAAGTGCAATCTCGGAGTTGATATATTTAAGTAGCAGGGGGTGTGGGGGTGCAATATAGTTGAAGGGTAATATATTTTTGTATGTGCTTGTGCTGGAATATAGTAAGTGTTTGTATCCTGTGTGTTTTCAGTATTTTGAACTTTCAAGATTTTGGTCTCAGGATATTGGTCTTCAGGATTTTCTGCAGTGCTCATATGTATGTGTATATATATATATATATATATATATATATATATATATATATATACTCAGATGGGCACTCATTCCTTAAACTGTGCAATAAAGCCAAACAGCATATGAAATTAGACAAATCCCTGTAATATAAATCCACCCTAAACTCTACCAACCACAACCCTAATCAATTCTGGTCCACTATTAACACTATCCTCCACCCAGGGAAGGTTGATAACCCCCATCCATCCATTCCCCCCTCCTCCAGCAGCAATGCTGAATCCTTCAACAAACACTTCACTGAAACTATAACATCTCTAAACAAACAACACTTCCCTACAACAGCCCCCCAACTCCTAACCCTAAACCCCCCACCTCTTTTTTCTTCTTCACCTCAGTACCTACCTCCAACATAATAAGACTATTGTCAAAACTTAAACCACCAAACTCGCAGTTGACAACCTCCCCTCTGAATACTTGAAAATTGCAGCTGATACACTAGCCTACCCAATTTCAGGTCTAATCAACCATTCCATAACAAACGGCTATGTTCCCTCGATATGGAAAATATCCCACATCATTCCCAGCCACAAAGGCACCCCGTCCACTGACCTCTGCAATTACTGCTCCATTGCTATCCTCTCCCCTCTCTCCAAGATACTTGAAAAATATATCAACACCCAGGTCTCCAACTACCTCCTAGCTAATAATCTCCTCTCCAAAACCCAACATGGTTTCAGGCCATATCACAGCACTACCTTCGCTCTGCTCTCCTTCACCAACACTATACTTCATCACAAAAGTAATGGCCTCTTCTCTACTGCCGTATGTCTACATCTCTCACAGGCCTTTAACATGGTATCTCATGAGCTACTACTCTCTACTCTCCCCAACCTCTCCTTCTCACAATCAGCCTGCAACTGGTTCTACAGCTATCTACATGGGTTCCAGCAATCAGTAATCTGGGAAGATAACCTATCACCTCACCTCCCAGTTACTCTCAGAGTTCCCCAAGGGTCTATCCTTGGCCCTCTGCTATTCTCACTTTTCACGAATAACCTACATACTTCCACCACACAAACATCTCATATATAGTACACGGATGACTCTGCTCTCATCTGCTCTGCCCCCACTCTACCAGAACTACAACAAATCACACAGTAATCATTCTCTTCTGTAGAAAGCTGGCTATCCAATGCTCAGCTCCTACTCAACCCAAGTAAGACAAAACGTCTCCTGTTTCAACCTTCCAAAGCCACCCAAAACACCCCCCACTTCAACATTCTCGCCAAAGCCAATACCATTATCTCTCCATCAGAACACACAAAATTACTTGGTGTGGAAATCGACAACAAACTTAGATTTGACACCCACATATCTCTAACAATAAAAAAAAGTTCACAAGAAACTTGGTGCATTATATCGAAGCTGCCAATTCCTAACCAAGGTGGCTAGAATCTCCATTGCCAATTCCCAGCTAATCTCCACCCTACTCTATGCATCCTCCATACTTACCAGCCTTAGACAGAAAGGCTACACAAGCTGGATGCTTGTTACAACAAAATTGCTAAATTTGCCAATGGAACCTTCTACCACAGCCATCATTGTATCTCTCTTAAAGAACTAAACTGGCTAGAACTCCCACAAACTGGCTAGAACTCCCATAACTCCTTCACTTTAATCAACTCACCCTCGCTCATAAACTTATTAACCACTCCCTTAACATCCCTTCCCTTCAAACCCTTCATCAAACCCTATCACTCCACTAGGCCCCTAAGATCAAGCAACAAAAATCAACTCATTGTTATCAAACCCAAAAACTCAGCAGGAGAAGACATATTTTCATGTACCACATCTAAACTTTGGAACAATCTTCCACCCTCTATAACTACTCTACCTTCCAGCAGCCCTTTCAAGACTGCACTCAAATTCCACTTAAATTTGCACTGGCTTTGTCCTTGTTCTAATCCAGACTAGCACTCCCACCATTACCCCCCCCCCCACCAAGACTCTTAACCCAACTATACTACCGCCACTACTAACCACAGTCAAAATTAGTTAGTTGTCTTTACATACTTTAAATCTTGTCTGACAACTTTGTTACTAATATTATAAATGACAAGAAACAATCTTAACTTGCAACATTTACTGTATATACTGTTGATAATCAATATCTTGTTATTGTATTAAAACCAACAACCTGTAATGTTGTTTACTATTGCTGCAACTTTGTACCTCTATTTATCATGTACATGATGTGGCTTTTCTCCCCGGGCATCTGCTGAAAAAGGACCTGCGTCCAGTCGGAATTTCCCAGTAAACAAATATAAATAAATAAATAAATATATATAAAAACACACACACACACACACAGGCACATATACACACACACACACACACACATATATATATATATATATATATATATATATATATATATATATATATATATATGTGTGTGTGTGTGTGTATTATTACACACACACACACACACACACACACACACACACACACACACACACACACACACACACACACACACACACACACACTTACGTGCATGTTTATTTCTTCCAACTCACACAGATTCTGGATACATTATTATATATTTTTCTCTAGCCTCACTAGAAGCTACATTCCAATCTTTTTGCAAAAATTAATACTGTAATATAGTAATGAAAACAAAGCTGCAATGGAGTAAATTGATAGTTAAATATAAAGAGAGGGGACGTAATTAACATGTTCCATAATAAACTGCGGTGGTGGTGCTGCGGTAGCGTTGTCGCCTCGCACTAAGACGTTGTCCCGTTCGATTCTCAGCTACAGCGTCTTCTGTGTGGCAACATGCGTGAATGGGCATACCTTCATTGAAGGTTGTGCATCAGGGCTGGCAATTCGGCACGTGAAAATCTACTGACAATCATTAGCGGACCGGAGTTCCGCTGTGGCGACCCCTAACCAGGAAAAGCCGAAAGACACAACAACAACAACAACCTTTTTCAAACAAGGAAGCAAATACAATATTCTAACTGACACACACACACACACACACACACACACACACACACACACATACACACACACACACACACACACACACACACACACACACACACACACACACACACACACACACACACCAATATATATCTCAACCTCTTATCACAAGAAATATTGACAAAGCTAAAAATAATGGTGGATTACAAAGGTGCAGAATCATGGCTAGCTTTTAATTATTGCTGCTATAAACTTAGAAAGTTGCTAGAATAGTAAGTTTTGTATTAGCATGCATTTTATGAAAGGTCTGAAGTCTTAAACTCAAATGCATATCATTATTTAGTAACATCAATCAACACTGATTTGTTAGAAAACTTAAAGTTTTATAGGTTCATAGGTGTTTACTAGGCTAATGGTCGCAAGGCCTTTTTTAAGCCTAGCCATGCATCCCAAATCTCTGACAAGTTCTGATACCCTTGATAAGTGTAAGCATGGGCCTGGGAGATGAACCATTTACAGTTTACCTGTGTTCATTAGAGACATAGGTGCCAAATCAGGGGTGAATTTCCTGTTTCCCATCCAATTGTCTAAGTTGCACTTGAATTAGGTTAGGGAGGAGTTCTGCTTCACATGGAAGGGGAGCCTGTTCTATAGATTGGGTAGTCTCTGGGATACATACCTATCTCTCCAGCAGGTCCTATTTTTATCACAGGCAAGGTTTAAGTCATCAGAACGGGTAATTCTGGTACTGTTTGTTTTCTGGATATGCAGGAGCTCCATCAGAGGGAGAGGGTCTGACAATGCCTTGTATGCCAGGCATAGATCTCCTCTCAAAAGCCTGTAGGAGACAGAATACAGAATACAGAGATAGGGCCTTAAGGTGGTCTGCATAAGGCATTTTACTTATGCCCTGTATTCTTTTTGTGAGGAACCTCTGTGGATATTCCAACTCTTGGATATGTCTGCTTAGGTACATACCAAAGGGGGCATTGTACTCAATGATAGGTCTGATGAATGCCAAATACAGTGGAACAATGACTTCCTTGGACTTAGATGCCATACCTTTGTTTATATGTTGTGCAACATAGAATTATTTCCTCACCACTGTAGACACGTGATGGTCAAAGGCTAGATTACTATCTACATGTGCCCCTAAGTCCCTGACTGCAGGGTCAACTCTAAGGGGTGTGTTGTCAATATGATAGTTACCAGGGATGGATGACTTCCCAAAGGATACTATTATGCATTTCTTGGCATATAGTTTTAGTCCATGGCTCTGACACCAGATGTCTGACTGTGTCAGCCCCTCCTGGAGAACATTTGTCAGTGTGAGATTCAATGACAGCTCCTAATTTGCAATCATCTGTAAATTTAGTCAGCCAGAGACTACTGACATTGGCCTTGACTTCTGCCAAAAAGGAGCCGTCCAAGAAGTGATCCCTGAGGGACTCCACTTGTGACTGGATTCTTTGTAGAGGTGGACTCCCCAATTTTAACTTCATGCGTCCTGTCTGTGAGCCAGTTGGCCACCTAACCTCCTGAGTTTGTCACCAATGCCCAAGTGGGGTATTGTTTCAAATGCCTTGGCCAAGTCAAGGTAGGCATTATGAGGAATACTCCAAAAATCTGATGCAAAACTCTGGACATTCTGTGAAAATCTGAATGGTTAAAAGGACTGACACACCCACATTTTATATCTGTATGTGTGTATGTATAAACATTTATGTATTTGTTTGTTTGTTTGTTTAATGTTGTTTACCAGGGTAGAGCACTGATCATATTTGACTATTTGCAAGGACATATGCATATGTATGCATGTATATAGAGTTATATATCCTTGAAAGCTACATTTCATCACCTAAACACCAAATAATATAAAACTGCAAAGTAATACATGCCTAGGGAAGAATTCCAAATTCAACTTATCAGCACATTATTAGAGTTAAAGATAATATTTTCAGTAAAATGTGTGGATCTGGAGTTAAGGCTGGGACTAACATTTAGAGTTAGGGTTAGCATGCATGAGAAAAGGTAGAGCAATGGCTTGTTAAATTAGAAGACCTATATCCACACGGCTTGAATGACTATTTACAGATACACTGAAAAATGGCTTTGTTCCAAGTCAGACTTTCCCAATAAACAAATGTCAAATAAATAAAAATAATAAACATTGTTGCTTTTAAATAAAGTAGTGATTGAATTTTCATTATTGCTGTTATATCAAATTGTGCCACTAGATGGTGCTTCATTATCATATATGGCTGTTTTAGATGCTTTGTAAGTCTGAAGGAATTTAAACAAGTTTTTCCACTGGTGCAATATCTATTTATACCACTAGATGATGATTGTACCCAAGGGACTGGTTTATATTTCATGATCCTTGCTATTGTAGAATTAATTTGATACTTTTTGATTATACCTTTTGTCACAAATAATTTATTCATCTACACCAGTGGTTTTCAACCAGTGTGCAGAGGTCAACAGGTGTGACACAAGATTTTTTAAAATGATGGTTAGCCTTTTAAAACTTAAGGATAACTTCACTCACCTGCTGTTGCTTCCACTGAAAATGTCCGTCTACAACCCACCTAAAGCCACTTTGTCTCCATTTTATTTTGAATTAAGTAAATACAAGAATTATCATGGAGGCGAGGTACTGTGGCACAGATGCTCCAAATGGCCCGAATACACATGGGTACAAAACATGACGCTGCCATCTTGGCTGTGCTTAAGGACAATAGGCCCCTATTGGTGGAGGGACTAACAATTTACATAACTTGTCCTGCATCAGTATTTGTACGGATGGTGCCTGCTCTATGTCATGAAATGTAAAACGATTTGTTACACTGGCTCAAAAAAAGAATCCTAGAATTATTTGTACCCATTATTTTCTCCACAGAGAAGTACTAGCATCAAAATCATTGCACCACTATGTTCCCCAATAGAAGCTTCTCACACGCAGTTGTTATTCCATACAGAAGTTAACAACATTCCATACAATAATAACAACAATTAAATAACAGCCCCAGATTGCAATATTATATGAAAAGACAGGAAATCTAGGAAGGGCAGAGGAGTAGCTATATTATTTAAAAATCACCTAATTCTAGACCACGAAGACATCAACATTCCTGAATTTGACAATGCTGAACTTATCTTTGCCAAATTAAAAATTAATCCCGAAAAACACATTAATATTATTTGTGGTTATATCCCACCAGGAAACAATATCCCCACTCTGGAAAACATACTACTCTGGATATCCAATTCTCTCCCACAAGAAGCAATTCTGATGGGAGACTTCAATATAGATTGTCTTAACTGCTCCTCAGAAAATCCATCTTCCCACATAAATATCCATGGGTTTATTCAGTTCATCACCTCCACTACAAGACTGATAAATCTTCCAAAAGACATTCAATTCTTGACTGGATTTTAGTTAGCAACCCCTCTCAGGCATCTCACTCTGGTTGTCTGCCAGACAGTCTAAGTGACAATCAGCCAACCTTCCTTCTTAGGACTCGGACTCACCAAGTCATCCAACCCACCTTCACCTTAATCAGAAACAAAAAAAAATTCAACTTAAATAGCTTTGTCACCACTCTAAATAGTTTTAACTGAGAATCTCTCAGTTACCACTTGAAGACACAGTTAACTCATTCAACAACACATTCTTAGAAACATTAAACTCCCATGCTCCCCCTAGAACTATCAGAGTAAAATCTAAGTATGCACCCTGGCTAACTAAAGAATGTAGATCCCTACTCAAGAGAGACAAAGCCTGACAACAATTTCAAATAAACAAAACGCAAACAACTAAGCAAACATTTATTGAACTTAAGAATAAAATAAAACAAAAAAAAAAATAATAAAATTAGACAAAATCAACTATTACCAAAATATCCAAAATAAACATACAAACGTCACCCAAATATTTTTGGCAGCAGTTAATAACATACTACAACCAGGTAAATCCACCACCCCTGCTCCAACAACAACCAACTCTGATAATTGTAGCTTGCTACAGATCACCCACCATGTCCCAGGACTCCCATTCCACGTTTCTGGAAACACTGGGAAAAAAAAAGGTCCTACCAAACACCCTAATATTCGGTGATTTCAATTACCCAAACATTAACTGGGAGAACTACTCAAGTACTAACTCCCTTCCCCAACATTTCCTAGAATTTATAAACTCAAACGCCCTGGTTCAACTGGTCAACACTCCCACGAGAGGTGACAACATATTGGATCTGGTCATCACCAACATGGGCGACCGGTGTTCCACACCGGAGGTCAATCACTCCCTGGTTAGATCTGACCATAAAAAAATCACTTTGGATATCCACATTCCGCCCCCAAACCTGGACAAGAAAACCACTGTGAAAATCTTTTCAAAAGCAAACGTTATGTTACTTAAGCCTGAGGTGGAAAGTTTCAAAGCCCCCATGCTGAAGGATAATGCTGTCCAAGCTGCAAAATCCTTTACTAATGCATTCTATGGGCACCAACAAGAATACATGGATCGTGCCATCCCAAGAAAAACCAAGATTCACTCCTCCAAGAAAAGGAAACCAGTCTGGTGGACTCCTGCCATAAACAAGCTATGCAATAGAAGGAGGAAACTAGTACAGAACCCTGATCAGTATCAGCAAGAAATTACGATCCCTCATAAAATCATCCAAGTCGAGCTTTGAAAGAAAAATTGCCAAGGACTCCAAAGATAACCACAAGGCATTCTTTAGTTATGTTAAGAATGTAAGTGGTAATGCACATATCTGCTCAGAGTTAGTGCAGAATGGCACAAAATACACTGAACCGACCAATATTGCCAACATCCTGGCAGACAGGTTCAGCACAAACTTCACCCCCTCTTACCCCTAAAAGAGCCCATAACTATACCAGGAGAATGTAGAGTCCCTGAAATCACAGACACTCAGGTTAAAACAGCCCTTTCCAAAGCCAAAAACACAGCATCAGTGGGAAAGGACGGTGTCCCAGGCTGCATCCTACATGAGCTCAAAGACGAACTAACCACTCACCTAAACACACTGTTCAAACTCAGCCTCTCCACAGGCTACATACCCATAGAGTGGTGCACAGCAATGCTTATTCTGCTCCACAAAGGTGGAGCCACAACAGATCCCAGGAACTATCACCCTATAAGCCTGACTAGCTTGGTCTGCAAGGCTATGGAGTGCATCATCATGGAACTCATTAACAGAGACATTGGGAACCTCCAAACACTGGATCCTACTCAGTTCAGCTTTGTTAAGGGCAGATCATGCCTCCTAAACCTGATGGACTTCTTTGAGACAGTTACCAAGACTATAGATGAGGGAAAGGTGGTACACACAGTCTACCTAGACCGTACTAAGGCCTTCAACACCGTTCCCCATTCTGGTATTATAGACATGCTCACCAGCCTGAACATAAACCCCTACGTCACAAGATGGGTTGCCAACTGGCTCACGGACAGAACCCACATGGTGAGAGTTGTGGCAGCTAGGTCTAACTCTAAACTGGTTACAAGTGGCGTTCCCCAGGGTTCAGTCCTAGGACCCCCCTCCTGTTCGGCATATATTTCTCTAAGGTACAGGCAAGCACAGGAGGACTATGGCTGACCAATTTCACAGATGACTGCAAACCAGGGGCTATAATTGACTCTCCGGCTGACACAGACATCCTCCAAAAGGATCTCACTGAGACGGATACCTGGTATCAAAATCATGACCTCAAGCTAAATGCCAAAAAGTGCATAGTCATCCCCTTTGGAAAAAACAAAGTACCCACAAACTACCACATAGGTGGTAGTCCCCTAAATATGGAAGATGTAATAAGGGATCTTGGACCCAAGTAGATAGTAATCTCACCTTTGATAATCACATTGCCAAAGTGGTTAGAAAATCCTTCTACAGGGCCCACCTAATCACAAAAGGGTTCACATCCTGATCAAAAGAGGTCATTGTGCCACTCTACTCATCAATCATCAGACCCATCATAGAGTACAACGCCCCATTTTGGATGTACCTTACAAGACACCTGCAACAGCTGGAAAGACCACAGAAGTTCCTCAACAAGAGGATCACTGGCCTCAAACAGATGCCCTATGCATCTCAACTGAAGAAACTCCAGCTGTACTCGGTTGCATATCGCCTACTCAGAGATGATCTCTGTCTGACATACAAGGCCATGTCCAACCCAGAATCGATGGAGATGCTCCATCTAACGAAAACCTTATTCCCTCGCGCCACACGCTCTAGGGATCAGACCTCACCACAACAATAAATAGGACGTGCTGGAGGGATAGATTCCTGTCCCAGAGACTTCCCATGCTTTGGAACAAGATCCCAATCTACATTAGGCAGAGCTCCTTGCTAACACTCTTCAAAAGTAACCTTGACGAGTGGATGGAAAACAGAAAGTTTACCCCAGGATCACTTCAGTGGCTCTGCTGGACAGAGGCACAGGGAACTAATTTAAGGGGGCAGCGAAAGCCAACACATTCTGGCTAGGCTTATAAATGCCTTCGAGCAGATAGCCTAGTACCTACCTATGAACCTATAATATTGCAACCCAATTTAATAAATTCTTCACAGAAACTATCCAGTCCCTAGCAAACTCTCAAGGCTTTGACAGTGACTCTACCTCTTTTGCCCCTTTGCCCCCCAGAACAGCACCAAATCCCAAGACTCCACCTCCCACTTCAACCTACACCCAGCATCTGTAATAACTGTAAAAAAACTACTTCAAAAACTTAAACCATCGACTCCAACCACTGACAACCTTCCAGCAGAATTTCTACAAAGTGCAGTTAAAGCAATAGCCTACCCAGTAGCCATACTCATAAACTGTTCAATATCTGAAAGTCAGGCACCTGTAATATGGAAACCTCCCACATTCTACCACTACAGAAGGGAGGGAATGCCACTGAACTCACTAATTATTGTCCAATTTCCATTCTATCTCCCTTATCCAAAATACTAGAAAGAGCCATGTACACCCAATCAGTGGAATACCTTCTCACACACAAACTACTATCAAACACCCAACACGGCTTCCATCCCTTTCACAGCACCACCACAGCACTACTATCCTTTACTAACACTGTTAACCGCCATAGAAACAGCAGAGAATTTGTATCAGGCATATTCTTAGACTTATCCAAGGCCTTTGACATGGTCAATCATAATAAACTCATCTATATTCTCTCCACTCTAAACCTCAGCAATTCCGCTATTACATGATTTGAAAGTTACCTAACAGGATAACTGTAAGCCATCCATTGGCAACACCAACTCTCTGTTCTTTCAGTCTCCTTAGGGGTTCCACAAGGCTCAATCCTTGGACCACTACTATTCTCTCTATTCACTAACAGGACCTCCACATCACAAGCTTCTGTAGTACAATACGCTGATAACTCCTCCCTAATATGCGCTGCCTTCACACTGGAAGACCTCCACACCAAAACCCAAGATTCATTGCTGTCAATAGAAACCTGGCTCACCAATGCTCAGCTAATTCTAAATCCCAACAGAACTAAGCTCCTTCTTTTTAACCCATCCAGATTTCCTCATCTCCCTGGTCCTTTAATATCTTCAATAGGAAGAAAACTATGATCACCTCAAGCACTCACACTTAACTGCTTGGGGTAGAAATCGATAACGACCTGAAATTTGATATTCACATAAAACAAACCAGCAAAAAGGTTCACAAGAAAATAGGTTTCCTATATAGATGCAAACAATTACTTACAAATAACACAAAAGTTACGATAGCCCGCACATACCTCCTATCAACCCTCCTCTGTGCCTTCCCAGTATTAACCAATCTCCACAAAATGGACCTAAACCAACTGGAATCTTACTATAATAAAATAGCAAGATTTGCCACTGGGGCTTTACATAGATCATATCACAGTACAGCACTAAAGCAGCTTAATTGGCTCAAATTTGAAATAAGCTGCCAACCCCAGTAACTTCTAACAGCTCTCTTTCACAATTCAAAAAGCTCTTCATATCACACCTAGTGGGCACCTGGCTATGTTCTTCTTACTCCCCCTGTTTAGGCCTTCCTGATTTCCCAAACAATCTTCTACTCTCTTTACTTAAATAACAGGATGTAGTAACCTCATCTGTTCATAACTCTCTATCATTTCAGTCACACCTATAACAACTACATCTGTATGTGTATAACTCTCTTGATTATTTCAGCTGCAACTGTAGCAATATGAGCTAAGATGGGACTTTTTTACATGAAATGAAATGCATGTCTTCTACTTTTGCATTATTTGTCATTGATATAGTATCCTGTATATTTGTTAAACTCCTGAAATGTCTATAACTGGAACTCTATGTATGCTAGTATATGCTGACATTACCCTTGTAACTGGAGCTTTTCTGAAAATGGACCTGTGTCCAGTCTGACTTTCCCGGTAAACAAATGTCAAATAAATAAATAAAAAGAAGTTAGGTGGTTATCTCATTGTCAAGTTCTATTAAGATTTTATGAACTAAAAGAGGAAGTTCTAACTTTTCTGACAACTCAACAATCTCAGTTAGCTGATTTTCTCAGTGATGAGCTTTGATGCAATAAGGTTGCATTTCTTTCTGATTTGTTTCAATCTTTGAACAAACTTAATAAAAGTATGCAAGGAGATTGTAAAAATATTTTTACTTCCACCAACAAAATTAATGCTTTCAAAGAAAAAAATTAATGCTTTGGGAAGAAAGAATCAGAAGAGAAAATGTAGTAGAAATGTTTGAGCTGACGAAAAGGTAGAAACTGGATGGAAGTCTTGCAGATCTAATTTTACAAACTTTAAGATTACTTAGAACAAATACTGAAAAATGTTTTCCTTCAGTTGACATATCATCCTCGGATTGGATCCGAGATCCATTTGTCTTAAATGCGTGCAAACTGGCAAATTTAAATAATACAGAAGATGACGAGTTGACAGAGATAAGAAATGACAGAGGATTAGAACTTAAATATTTAACAACAGATACTACTTCATTTTGGTTATCTCTTAAAAGTGAATTTCCCAATATTACCTTTCTCCATGTCATATTTGTGGAAATCAAGCTTTTCTGCAATGAATAATATTAAGAACAAAAAATAGATTGCATCTGGATACCTCAGAAAATTTAAGAGTATGCCTGTCCAAAATTCAACCTTGTAGAAAAGACATTCTAAAACAACATCAACCTCAGATAGTTCATTAAATATTAAATGC
Source organism: Protopterus annectens (assembly GCF_019279795.1). NCBI lineage: Eukaryota > Metazoa > Chordata > Ceratodontiformes > Protopteridae > Protopterus > Protopterus annectens. Next base: position 893,665,498 of record NC_056737.1, read on the forward strand.
AAGTAAAAAAGAGGAATAGACTTTCTAAATCAATCAAAATTATACCTATTTTTTTGGTCAGGCAAAAATATAATATATTTTTTGGTGTGCAACAAGATTTTTGCAATTAGTTTATGTGTGCCATGAGATGAAAAAGGTTGAAAATCTTTGCTCTACACTAATGTTCAACAAATTCAAGAGCTCTCAATTACTTCATTTCTAAATTAATGGTTTACTGAGTTTAACTTTCAATGATTCTGATATATATATATATATATATATATATATATATATATATATATATATATATATATTAATAGATATGTTCCTCAGTAGCAAAATTCAACTGAATGTGGTTCATTTTACACATTTTGTTACTGAAACTTTTTTTTAGGTTCTATATGACATAGTTGAAGTATGACAACTTTGAACATTATATGGTCAAGACCATATGTTCGAAGTTGTCATACTTCGAATTCAAAAGAAATAAAAAAATAAAAAACAGGAACAACCTCCTGACAGTTATAAGCAGGGGCCAAGCCCCCCTTCTCCCCCCACACACCCGGCTCTTTAAATATACCAACTACAAGGCCGCGCTACACTGCAATAAAGGGAAACCTTTACAACCCTTTATTTTCTTTTCTCTTGCGTTTTTTTTTTTTTACATGTTCAAAATTCTATAAATTCAAACATCATATAGGTTCGAACATATGGTGTTCGGACTTACAGAATTTCGACTACATGATATAGGCCCATTTTTTATCACTGGGGTCAGGTTATATGACATCTGAACTATTTTTATTGCACTTAATTGAGATATAACATTTATTAAAGCACCAAAGATGCAGCTAGGGAAAACATGACGTGATGCTTGTTTAATTTATTTAGTTAGTTAATTAGTTATACTTTGCTGACCAGGTTAGTCCTATTAGGCTAGTCCCAAAGTGGCATTTATTCTGCTGGGGGAAATTTGGCCACTGCTTCAGTGGCCTTCTGCTGCTCTTTGGAGCTATTAAATGGTGCCACAGGGGTCCTATAGCAGTAAGGAGGAGGCCTAAGAGAAGCAGCAGCTGCTCAGAGAAGGAGGGAAAAGCTATGGAGAGTTTGGAAGTGGAAAATGATAATCTGATGAACATTTCTTCAATATAGAGCATCAGAATGTAAACAAAGATTCCTGCATGGCAGTTAATACAAATGAGCAGTGTTTAGGTTTCTCAATGGAGAAGGAAGTAAGGCAGCTTGTTGGAGCAGTGCAAATAGCAGAACTGGTATCCAGAGGGCTTGCAGGTGATGTTCCTTTAAAAATTATTCAAGCAGCATGATCCAGGTGACAGTTCTGCTGTTTCATGGGGTGAGATGGCAGATAACTTTTTCTGGAAGTGCTGAGGGGTCATGATGTGGAGAAGGAACGATGTAATGTGGCGGCAGAGAATGCAGCAGTTAAAAATCATGCAGCAGTGACAGAAAGTAAAGAGGAAAGCAGCAACAAACTGAGAAGGTGTCTGGTTTTGTAGCAGCAGATAATGCAGTAATAAAAACATGCGCGGCAGTGACAGCAGACAAAAAAGAGAGCAGTGACAAATAACAAAAATTACCTTGTAATAGCCTGGTATTACATATGGGACAATTTAGAAACTGTTCTGAGTTTTAAAGCTCAAGAAATATGGTCTTTTATACATGTTGTAACAGAGACTTCTTGTGACTTAACATTTGAAACTGAGGGTCTTATGATGAAATTTCTGGAACTGTCTAACAAAACGAGGGACAGTTATCCGTGGAATAATTATTTGTTTTATGGTAGTAATTTAAATGTTAAAAAATCTTTACAACTGATGAATGGGAAGAACAGGATGTCAAAAAATGCATGCAGGGTTTGTGAGGAAGGACAACAAGAAGCTGTGAGAGAGGGTGAACTAGGTGAAGAAGAAGCTGTAGAAAAAGAATAAATGAGGATGAAAAAAAGGAGAGAGAGCATGCATGCAGGCAGAGAGGCCAGGAGAAAGGATTTGCACTATATATATATATATATATATATATATATATATATATATATATATATATATATATATACACATATATATATATATATATATATATATATATATTTTTTTTTTTTTTTTTTTTTTGGAGTTTTAGCCAGTGAAACATCTGAGTATCAAAGATTATTTGTACATAAACCCAGGAAAAAATATTCAGTTGGGGAAAGAGTAAAATAAAGAGAACAAAAATTTAAAAACATTTCCTCTAAACTTAAAAAAAGGAAACACACAATTTTACAGTACTTTCAGTAAATGTGAACATTATTTAACACTGTAAGAAGGATTGGGATACTGGAATGCTGTGCTAAATGTGGTGGGGATGTTATTCTGGTAAAGAATGTTAAGATTTCTGACACGTGAAGAAAGACTGCAAACCAAAAAACTGTGGACTAGAAATATAATATAGAATTTAGAAAGTTAAAGTTGTTCTGGAGTGGCTGTGTAGTGTAAAAGCACAGTTAAAATACTTGATGTAACATTGGTAAGGACAGGAAGGTTAACGTCTTTTTAATTTCTCCAAATTTTTGGGGTTTCTAATACTATGACGGGAATGGACCCCATTCCTAAGTGATAGTATGATTAAAGTTCATGAAATTAGTATTGTTTCAATCTTTGATATCAGCCAAAAGTGCTCTTCGCAGCACTCGCAATGTGCGTAGTATTGACTCCTGCAATTCGTACGGGGTTACATGGATTGGTAATATATCTAAATACAATTGTAAATTTTTTTATAAGACCCGTTGCTCCAACTATTATTGGAACTGTCTGGGTATCTTTCTTCCACATTGCTCTCATTTCTGCCTGCAGATCCTGATATTTTATGACTTTGTGTCTCTCTGTACGCAAGACACTGTAGTCACTGGGTGTAGCAATTTCAATGATCAATGGTACTTTTGTCTTCTTTTCTTGGACCACTTTATCCAGTTTTCTAGCATCTATCTTTTGAACTGTTGATAATGGGTGACCCCGTGTGATATAAACTTCATCATTTTCTATGATGCTTTGTGGCTCATGTTTCCAGTGTTCTTCAGCCACTTCAATACCATAATGTTTGTCAATTCCAAGTGCAACAGTCTTGCCACATTATTATGTCTTTCAGTATACAGTCCTTCTGCCATTAGTATGTCACACCCAGCAATGAGGTGTGAAACTGTTTCCAATTCGGTTTTACAAAACCTACATTTGTCTGTTTCTCCTACATGTTCAATGGACTTTGTAAACCGGTGTATATGTAGTCCACTATCTTGGGCTGCCAATATTAACCTTTCATCTCTTGGTTTGAATTCACCTCTCCTTACCCATTCCTGTGTTCGTTCCTGATCAACATGAGGTTCTTTCAGAAATTTTCTATACTTACAATTATATTTATGCTTTTTCCACATTTCTTGCCTTCTCATCTGGTCCTTCACCTTATATTCTTTCTTTTGTTTTTTGGCACATTCAGTTGCTGTCTGATTTTTATCTACTTCTGGTTTGATTTCCATTCCTGCTTGAAGCCGATATGCTTCTGCTGAATTGAGCAGAGAAGTCATCTTAGATTTATTCTCATGTTTCAAGACTTTCACTACATTTGGGTCTTGTGGGGTCAGTAGATATGTGTGGAGTCCCATGATTGCAGCTCTATAGATATAATCAATTTAAGGAGATCCAGCCCTCCTTCGGAGTGGGGAATATATAATCTTGGTATGCACTGATTTCTATAAATCATTTGGTGAGCATTAAGCATCCTTCTTGTTTTCCTCTCTAATTTATACAGGACATTTTGGGGCCAGTCAGTCTCTCCAAAACTGTAAGTTAGGACGGGAGGAGCAAATTGGTTTATAGCCTGGATTTTGTTCCTAGATGTCAACGCTGTTTTCAGAATTAATTTAAGTCTTCTAAAATATTCCTTACTAAGTTTTATTTGGATTTGTCCATGTTTTATTGTTGAGCCTTCATCAATTCTCAAATATTTATACAGTCCCTCTTGCTCAAGTTTTTTTATATTACATTCTTGTCCCAAACTGATGTTTTCCTGGTGCTGCAGTTTTCTCACTTTCAAGGTTGCTTTTGCAAACTTATCAAGACCAAATGGCATTCTTATATCATGACAACCAGTAGCTGTACTTTCAGTTACTCATCTGATGAGCTATACAGTTTTAAATCATCAACAAAGAAAAGATGAGAAGTCTTTATACTTTGTTGTTTTTTAGGAGCCAAATTGTAGCCATGGCCTAAGTTGTTAAGTAAACAGTTTAATGGGTTAATGGCAAGGCAGAATAGCAACAGTGACAGAGAGTCACCCTGGAATATCCCCCTTTGCATTTTTATCCCTGGGATAATAATCTGTCCTTTATCATGGCTCAGTTGCAAAGTGGCCTGCCACTGTTTCATGGTCACTGTAATGTAGTCGATCAGTGTAGAGTGCATTCTATACATTTTTAAGCAATCGTTTATCCATGAATGTGGGATACTATCAAATGATTTTTTATAGTCAATCCATGCCACACTTAAATTTTCCCCTTTTTACAGTTCTCCAGTATGACTTTAACAGCAAATGACCTTTGTTCCATATGACTTTCTTTTATTGCCCTTTTGTTCTTCTGCCATAATTGAGGTTTTTTTTCTAAATGACTATAAACTCTAACTGTTAACTGTTGTAGATGTGACAACTCTAACTGTTAACTGTTGTAGATGTGACAATGTGTTTATAGAGTCATAGCACTGTATGCGTATATATATATATATATATATATATATATATATATATATATATATATATAAACTAGCAAGGAAATAGAGAATCTGTTTCATCAAATATTAAACTATTAACATGAAAATTATAATTGCAGGAGACTTTGTTATTTAAGAGGAAGCTGTAAAAAGAAAGGGAAGTATGCAAAAAATTACAAGAACTGATAAAATGTGGTAAATTAATTGTGTGAAGCAAAAGTCAGTGGACTTATAGAAGGATATGAAATTGATTATTTTGTATTATCAGAAGGCTTAGGAGTAGCAGATGGTGATACAGTTGTAATGGGTTTTCAGACCATTTTGCAATATAGATGGAGGTGATGGAAAAAAAGGGAGTATATTAAAATAGGAAAGGAAATAAAATGAATGAATGAGAAATGATGTAATGAAATGGGAAAGTGGGAAGTACTACGGTCAAGGAAGGATCACATAACCATGAAGGACTTCTATAAAAACTGGTCTGAATGATGGATTGAATTTAAAAAGAAGAATAAAAAGTGTTTTTTTCCCAAAGGCAGGGTGATGTAAGAAAGGAAGAGAAAATGAGGTATGAGAAAATGTATATAAATGTGTTAGATAATTTAGACAATATTACAAAAGAGTATTATGATATGGAAAAAGAAACAGATAAAAGAAATCAAGAAAAAATAATACAAAAATGTTTAGGCAGAGATATTTACAAGGGAGAAGGGAAGAGTGTGTACATATCTGGGAAAAACAGTGAAGGGGTATATAAGTATAACGAAGGGAATTGAAAAATGTAAATGGAGAGGTAATAAGAACACGAGGACAAGTTATGAGTATTGTAATATAGCTGGTGGAAAAATACGTGTAAGAATAAAAAGACGGAAAAAAAGAAAAAAAAATGGAAAATTTAAAAAAAATCCAGAATGAGTTAAGAACTTGAAAGGAAATAATTATTAGTGTATTGGATGAAGTACTAAGGAAAGCAAATGTTGATGCAGTATCAGGCCCAGATAGTACAGCATATGGAATGTACAACAAATTAATGAACTGACAAAGAGAATATTTTGTAAATGTACTTAATGAATGGTTGAAGGGAAGGTTTGTTTATAAAGAGTTATGTAGTGGGGTATTAAAATTTATATGGAAGAAAGATGAGAATAATTAAATAAAAACATATGAGACCCATCACACTAGATAGCACAGAATATAACATTTTTATGAGAATAATACAGAGGAGAATGGAAGGAAAGAACAGTGATATTATGGAATAAAGTGTATATGGTATAAAAGGGAAGGGATGTCAAGAATTGTTATTAGTTGGAGAAAATGTAGATGATATTATAAGTAAAAGGAAGAATGTGAAACTTACAGTAGGTGATATTAGCAAGACATTTGATACAGTAGGACATGATGCTTTGTGGGATGTCATGGAGTATGGAATAGGTAATAAATTTAGGAGACTGTGTATATCCACATATCAAAATAATCAAATGAGAATGTTAGTGAATGGGTGGCTGAGTAAAGAAGTGCATTATAAAACAATGATGTCCCATGAGTGGAATATTGTTTGAACTTGTAATGAATGCAATGGTGAGTGAAGTAGCTTATAAAATGAAAGATGCTAGATATACGATGCAGGAAGAGGTGGTGACTCCAGTAGTTTTGACACAAGCTCGAGGATAAAGCTGTAGCTGGTAAGAACAAAATATGGATGAGAGAATTGTTGGTTTGTCTAAATGTATGTTTAAAGGATATGGGGATGACCATGAATAAAGATAAAAATAAGGGGATGGGTTATGCTGTGAAAATTGTGTGTCTGTGCTTTTCAATGTATGAAGTGTCTTTGCCAGGAATAAAGTTTGGGAAAAAGTGCAGATTAGTATTTGGGAAACAGGTTGATCTGGTGAATTCAGTATTAATGGGAGAAACAACAAATATGTCAAATGTTTATATGATCCCAGAAACATATGAAAAAGGCAATTGTGCAGTATAATTTTCTTTCATATAGGGTTTGCGATTAAACCCAGTGAAAAGTGGTATGTTGTATATGAATGAAGATGAAGGGGATTGTGGTTACTAAATCCAGTTATTTATTCTGCTTCTTTAAACATGTATAGAGTATTACAGTAGGTAAAAGAAAAAAATGAGAATTTAATAGTGAGAATGTTTGTGACTCACTCTTATAAGTGCGAAACCTGTGGGCACACAATAATGTTGGCCACACACACATAACTCTTCTGGGTAGCAGTAGCAAAAAAAAAGCAAAGCATGATGTTCTGTGGATTCAGGATGCTACACCTGGTAATTTGTGTTGTTGAACTTTTCTTATATAATACACACACACACAAACATGCATATGCAATATATTTCCTGGCCAGGAAGAATCTGTAACTCTATTGCATCAGTCAAGAGAGACATATTTTTTTCTTTTTTCATTTTACAGTCTACCTGATCTGTTGTTTTCTTTTTTATGTTTTGCGATCAGCAGTCAGGAAATTTGTGGCTCACTCTTATAAAATATCTTCCAGTTATGTGTAGTCAGTTAGAAGCATGTTCTGCTGTTTATTTATTTATTTATTTTAAGTAAATAAATATGGCAGCAACATTTCTTTACTTAAAAAGCAAATAGTAGTCCATGTTGCCACAGTTCAAAGCTGCAGTGCCTCATTGGACAGGTGCTGTGCATATAGCCAATCAATTCACAGATATTTCTGTTAATTTCCATTATGTAATCTATCTGAATTGTGGAACAGCAAAGAGGAAAGCCTGCAAATATTCAAGAGTAAAGAGAAGTGGATAGTTGCTGTATGCAAAAGCAGCAGTAGCTAAGGACATAAGGAAATATGTTTTTAATCCTTGCAGGTAAGCAGATATGGGCACTGGATGAGTTTGCAGGGCAGACACAGTTCTTGCCAAGTGTTGTTTATTTCATGAGTTTGTCTCATTTTTGGCTTGATCCTCATAAAATGTGTGGATTCCTGGTAAGCTATTGAGAGCTGCAGTGAATAAATAATGGCAGATTTTATGGTTTCAGACTTCATATCCTACAGAAAATGCATGTTATGTCAAACATGTTATTTTATCAACTTTAAGTATGTACCAGCAGCAGCATTTTAAATCTGTCCCTGATATTTCCCCCCCTAGCATTTTGATTTTGTCCCCAAGCCTTGATTTATTTATGTATTCATTCATTGATTCATTGATTCATTGATTCATTCACTTTTATAGGAGTCATACATTTGAGATGTGCACAGACAAATTAGTTCAAGTTGCTTGTTTGTTCATTATTCTGGCTATGCAGGATTAATGCCATTTTTACATGGCCATCGTTTTTATTACAATCCAACATCTGAAATGAACACAGAAGGAAAATAATGATCCCTTTTGTCATTTGCTGAGTTTGAACAGTGACTAACTTGGCTTTGCAAGACTAGCATTCATTTGTGTGAAGTGTGCTGGAATACTTTATTATTTTTATTATTATTATTATTATTGTGATGCCCGTGCACTGGCCCAGCAATCAAGGAGTCTCAATCCTCACCATTAACACCAGTGAGGGGTGTCCATATAGGGAAAAGGGTGATAATACACACACAGTAAAGTACAATTTCCCTTAAGAGCACACAGAGACCACAGTCAGTCTGAGGCTGCTTTTTTTCCCTTTCTCTCCAGGTCCCCAATCAGACTCCCCACTGGCACAGCTATAGGGTCCAGAGTTCAGCTTAGTGGGCAAGCTAAAACACCTCCAGCGCCCTCTCTGTCCAACTAGTGCTTTATGTCCCTGCCCAAGTAGGTGACACACACACTTTGAGATAAGAGTTATATACAACCACACAGACACTTCTGGGGAAGGCTGGCACAGATTCTTCAGCTGTGCCCCGTTTCTGCCCAGACTATATGGCAGTACCAGCTGCCACCACCCACTAATATTTATGAGCTACTCAAAGGCCCTTATTAAAGGGTGTCCAATTATTACTGTGCAATATTATTATCCAAATGGTAAGTGTGACTGAACAGCAAAGCTTATTTGGAGTGACTTGGTACAGTATCACTATATATATATATATATATATATATATATATATACATATATATATATATATATATATATATGCAATGTACTCTTAGAGCTTAAATTATCTCTACATAAAACATCCACAGTTGAAATGTTTAAAAATATTTAATAATAAATAATAAAAACACAAGACAATACTTCTTACTACACAGTCCTAGTCAAGAGTTCAGAGATCACAGAGAAATACTTAAAATAATACTGCAGAAAAGTTCTGACATCACAGAAAAACAAACTAATCTAATCTTCCTATTCTCTAGCTATATCTAAGAGAAACACTAAAGTCTAAGATCTTCCTCACATATAGAAACAGGCAGTGCTGGTGATGTTGGATGTTCTCAAGACAAATGCTCTCATGCTTTCATTCTTTCTGTCCTTAAATTGATAACACAGTACCACTGATTCATTTCAGATTACATCATTTCTTTCTGGTTCCCAGGCTAACAGACTCTCAGAGGTTAATAGCCCCTTTGATCATGAAGCTGGTCAGTAACCAGAGCAATAAAAGAAATTATACATGCAAATTCTAGCCAATAACTCTAGCCTCAAAACAATAGGCAGAATTCCCTCATCCAGACATACTGGCTCAAGTTTTGACATCAAAGAATTGACTTGTCAGCTTTGTTGCAGCAGGGTGCACTGCTGTTACATTTTTGCAGTTCCACATTTAACCCAAATTTTTCCCATTTAAGAGAACAAGCCTGTGGCTTATATTAATATTTACAAATGACAGAATTATCTACAAAATTATATTGAGCAAGGCAAGCAGCCTTTACCTATCTTCGCACATCTCCCCCCCTGGGGAACTCAAGCTAGTTTTTCAAGTGACCCTGTAGAAATGTTGCTTGAGAAGGTTAGGTCTATCTCAGTATACCTTACCCCATTCCCTGCCTTGAGAGCCCAACTGCATTGGCATTGCTAATCCCACTGTGGTGCTGCACTGACATATCATATGCTTGCAACCCTAGCCTCCATCTTAGCAACTTGGCATTTTGCTGGCTGGCTCTGTTCTTCCTTGTCAGGTCTGTGAGGGGAGCAGCTATGGTACTATAACTGGGGACAAACTTTCTGTAGTACCCTGCTATCCCTAAGAATGCCCTCACCTGATTTTTGGTAACAGGTGCAGTCCATGCCTGAATGGCTTCTACCTTGGCATGTTCTGGCCTGATCGTACCACTCCCCACTCTATGTCCCAGTAAGAAGACCTCTGCCATACCCACCTGACATTTGCTGGGCTTAATGGTCAACTCTGCCCTCTTAAGTCTGCCCAGTACCTCCCTGACATGCTGAAGGTGTTCTTGCCAGGAATAGCTGGAGATGGTGATATCATCTAGGTAAGCAAGGGCAAACCCTCCGGCTCCTGCTAGGATATGATCTACCATCCTCTGAAAATTTGCTGGGGCATTTTTCATCCCAAGGGGCATCTTTGTGAACTCATACAAGCCAAAAGGGGTCACAAAGTCTGACTTCTATTTAGCACTGGCAGTCAAGGGCACCTGCCAGTATCCCTTGGTAAGATAAATGGTTGTAAGATACTTAGCCCCACTCAGCTGCTCTAGGGGCTCATCTATCCTAGGTATGGGGTAAGCACCTGACTCTGTGTGATTATTTAATTTCCTGTAGTCCACACAGAACCTGGTGCTGCCATCCTTCTTTGGCACCAGCACCACTGGGGAGGCCCAGGGACTGTTGGACTCTTGAATTACCCCTAGTTCCAACATCTCCTGTATCTCCTCCCTCAGAGTCTGTTTGACTCTCTCGGGCACCCTATAAGGGGCCTGCCTAATAGGTCTTTAAGGTCTTGTATCCACCTGGTGCTGCACCAGATGGGTGCATCCTGGTTTCCCAGTGAACATGTCCCCAAACTCCTGTAACACTGCTTGGATTTCTCAAACTTGAGTAGGAGATAGCTGCTGGGTCATTGCTACCCCATCCACTGAGGTGTCAGTCCGAGCCTCACTGAGGGGATCAGTCACCAGATCTCCCTCAGACTCCTCCTGCAATCCACTGCAAATGCTCAGCATAAGGGTCTCCCTATCATGGTAAGGTTTTATCATGTTAACATGGTACAATTTGTGTCCCTGCCTCCTGCCTAGCAGTTCCACCATGTAGTTAACATCACTTACCTTTCTTACCACTTGTAGGGTCCCTCCCTAGCTGCTTGCAGCTTGTTGTGTCTGACAGGAATGAGAACCATTGCCTGCTGCTCTACAGCATATTCTCTAGCTCGAGCATTCCTGTCATACCACACCTTTTTCTGTCGTTTGGCTTCTGCCAGGTTCTCCTGGGCCAAGCCCATGAGTTCCCCGAGCCTTGTCCTGTGGTTTAGGACATATGCCACAACAAACTCCTTCTGAGGTTCACACTCACCTTCCCACTCATCTCGAATTAAATCTAGAGGTCCCCTCACCCTATGCCCATACAGCAACTCAAAGGGTGAAAAACCTGTGGATTTCTGGGGAACCTCTCTGTAAGCAAACAACAGATGGGGCAAATATTTGTCCCACTCCCTCTTAAACTGGTCTGCAAATGCATGTAGCATGGACTTGATTGTTGAGTTTAACCTCTCAGCAAGACCATTAGTCTGGGGATGGTAGGGGTGGTCTTCAGGTGCTTCACCCCACAGGACTTCCACAAACAAGCCAGCAAGTCTGACATGAAATTGACACCTCTGTCAGTCAGTATTTCTTTTGGGAAACCTACCCTGCTGAAAATCTCTAACAAAGCATTTGCCACCTTTTCTGCCTCAATGGAGGACAGAGCCACTGCATCAAGGTATTGTGCAGCATAATCCACTACCACTAGGATATACTTTTTCCCTATGGAACTTGGGGTATTCAGAGGCCCAACAATATCCATAACTACCCTTTGAAATGGCTCCTCAATCACAGGCAAAGGCATCAAATGAGCTCTCACCTTGTCTCCTGCCTTGCCTACCTTGTGACACTGCTCATAGGTCCTGCAGTACCCTGTTACATCTCTGGAAACTCCAGGCCAATACTAGTTCTACATAAAAAGTCTCTTTGTATGTTTTATGCCCATATGAACTGCAAGGGGAATATCATGGGCTATGACTAGAAGCACCAGACGGTAGGCTCTAGGCACTACCAACTGCTGTACCCTCTTACCTTCTAGCCCTCCCTCAGGGGTCCACTCTTTATACAGTAATCCATTGTCCCAGCATACAGATTCCCCCTTCCCTTGAGAATCAGGTGCCTCACTAGCTACCTGCCTCAGGCTTTGCAATGTAGGGTCTGAGAGTTGAGCTTGTCTCAACTCTCTCTTTGTAACCCTTCCCAGCTCCCCTTCCACAGGAAGTCTGGCATCCTCTGACAGTGGTGTCTCATTGACAGCCTGGGTACTACTACTCACCTCTACCTTTGCAGTCACTCTGTCCAAGGGAACATCAGTACCCACAAGCAACTTGTGGCTCACATTCAGTATCACTGCTACAGAGTAGCCCCCTCCCTGAAGTAACCACCTCACCAGTCCTGGCTGCAAGTATGCAGTCTGTCTGGGTCTCCCCCAGGATACCAGACCCACATGCTTGTCTCCCAGCCTGACTGTGTGTAACTGCATAAGCACATGGTACTGCCTCATCCAAATCTTTCCCTATCAGGACATCTGCAGGATGCTAGTTCAGTACCCCTGTTGCCTCAAGACAACCTACTACTGGCATTTTGTCTTTCCCACTTACTGGCTCTCTCACCTTTTGTTTCCCACCTTGCCTCTGTGGACATCTGTATGCCACATGACCCCACTGGTTGCATTCAAAACATCCACGCCTAGGTCCTGGACATGTACCTGGGCCAGTGGCTTCCCCCACAACTGGCAGACTCCATTGAGGCAGTCTATGCTGCCCACCATGGGTTCCCTTAGACCCATGAGCAGTACTGGGGGTCCCTTTCCTGTGCAGGAATGCCCTTCTTGCAAGGTATAGGTTTCCCTTCTTCCCCAACTCATCTGAAGTAGCACATTGTCTATCAGCTAACCAGATCCTCATGTCCTCAGGCAAAGTGCTAAGGGCTTGTTCCCTCACAAAAGGTCTGCCAGCCCTTCAAAAGTGGTGATCTGACATCCACTCACCCACCTATGAAAATAAGTACTCAGTTCAGCAACATATTCACACACACTTTCATCTTCCTTGCATCTATGCTCACAAAACTTTTTCCTATAAGTTTCAGATGCTAGCTTAAAACATTCTAACAAGTGATATTTTACAGCAGTATAATCAAAATATTCACAATCAGCAAGTTTAGACAACACAGTTACAGCTTTACCATGGAGTAAGGGGGTCAGGAACCATACTCAGAGCCTTTGGTCAACATCATACTGTTTACATACCCTCTCAAACATATGAATAAAACTATCAAAATTATCCCCTCTTTAAACTGCGGAAGAAATTTACTGACCTTTTGTACTTCTGGGGTCCAGTTACTCCCTTCCCCATTACCCCCATGACTCTGGTAAAGAGGCAGTATCTCCTTCTCATGCTGCCTCTGCCTCTCCTTTTCTTCAGCTTCCAGGCGTAGCAGTTTCTTATTCTCCTCAGCCTGCAAATGTTACAGTTTCTCCTGGTCCTCACTCTTTAGACACCTCAGTCTCTCAGCTGCTTCTATTTCCAAACGCCTGTCCTCCAACTTAAGTGTCTTTAGCTCCAGGTGGATTTTTAAGTCTTCTGCAGAAAGGTTGAGCTGTCTATTGTCGGAATGTGGTACATCTCCACTGCCAGTTTGATCGACCTCCTGGTTGCTGCTTTCTGATGCGGCTGCAACCAAAGCTGCAATCATGTCTGCCTTAGTTAGGTTTCCATGCACCAGTCCCCTAGCCTGGCACATCCCAGTCAGCTAGCTCCTTGTCAGCTTTCCGCACTCCTCTGCTGACATGCTGCCTGCTCTCCCTGACTAACTAAGCCAACAAAAGAAACAAAACAATTGTGATCTGAACTCTGAGTATTCTCTGCGTGGCTGATTTAGAGTACAAAACACCTTCAGTGATCACTGTACACAAGCTACAGGAATTCACTCTACCCACAATACTACAAGCCAATTAGTATTGCCAACCAATTAATATGTGGTGTGGATATCCCACCACTACCAAACAATTAATATGTGACATCCCTCACTGGTGTTATTGGTGAGGATTCAGGCTCCTTGATTGCTGGGCCAGTGCACGGGCGTCACAATTATTATTATTATTATTATTATTATTATTATTATTATTATTATCATTATTTAACCACAATCAGACATCCGAAGTGTACAGAGTCAGTAAAGGGGCTGTAATTGAGGGTACAGAGGCCATCTGTGGATACAAGTGACTTACTCCTGCTGTTGTTTGATTACTGTTAAACAGCATTCACTGATCCAGCATGGCAGGAGTAGTGTCACACAGTGTATTGTACTTGCTAAAAATCAGTGTAAAACTAGCATTGCTATGGCTTATGCTTGAAGTAAGAGAGTTGCAGTGTATTTAAGAGTTAACAAGTTGTCAATAATGCAGTTCACTTTCCAATATAAGCATCAGCTTTGTATAAGATAAGTGGCTATCTTTGATGGTCTAGCAGAAGAAGGATGTGTGTGAAAGCAACGGATTATTAGTGCACTGTTGCAGAGAGCTGAGCTGGCCTCTCACAGCACAAAGCTTTAATTGAGCTCTTGACTTTTGGCTTCTTCTGTGTGCAGTCTGCCTGCCTTCCCTGTCCCTGTCTCTGTGTGACTTTATCCATGTACTCTGGTTTCTTCCAACTCCCAAAAGACATAATGTAGATGAACTAGCATTCCTCAAGTTAGCCTACAGGTAAGTGTGCAGCATATGCATGTTTGTGTGTGTGTGTGTGTGTGTGTGCACGTGCGTGTGTGCGTGCGTGCGTGTGTGTGTGTGTGTGTGTGTGTGTGTGTGTGTGTGTGTGTGTGTGTGTGTGTGTGTGTGTGTGTGTGTGTGTGTGTGTGTGTGTGTGTGTGTGCGTGCGTGTGTGTGCGTGTGTGTGTGTGTGTGTGTGTTTGGACACAGATAATATTGTTAGGCACACACAACTCTTCTGGATAACAAAAAAAAAAAAAAAACAAGGAACAGTTGCAGAAAAAAGTATATTTAAAACAATATTCATATGAAAATAGCAGCACCATCAATGTTCTTTGGTTTATAGGAACATCAGCTTCAGGCTGTTCTTTCACCCAGGGGGCTTTATCAATGCATATCTCATTTATACTAGCAAAACTATACTTTCAAATCAGTCACACGACTGACTTACAGTGAATCACCAAAAAAGATTTTGAAAGACTACACCCTATCTTTAGCTATTCCCCTTGGATAGAACTGGCAATATAGCAATGGAGGAGTGAGATACAGAGGGCTTGATAACAACAGCATCTTTTCTAAAGTGAAATTCTATAATAGGCTTATTGGTGATTTATTTTTCATCTGAAAGGGTAATGAGAATGAGTTTACATATTTTATGACATCCCTTAATAACAGTACTTTTTCTCAGTTTTACCTTCCATGTTTCCAAACACTTAGTTAACAACTCCTGTTTGTCCTTTCAATGGACAGTAGCAATAACAAGTTCTCATCTAGGACGTTTAGGAAACTCAGTTTTGTGAATATGAATTGATATTTATGTTATTCCAGCTCCATCCCAAGGTTGCAAGAGAGATGGCAGAAAGAGTGGGACAGTACATTTTATTATCAGCAGGGGCAATATCAAAGACACAATTTGACCAAGGGAGGGGGAGGAGGAGACCTCCAAGGACTAACCTCCACTGTGGCTAAAAAAATGGAACTCTGTCCCCACTAGCATTAAAAACCCATCATCCAAAGCCTCCTTTAAAGACCTCATCAGGCAACATCTCAAGCAAAGTTGGCAGTGCCATGATTACTCCCCAGGCTAGTGAAAGCGGATAAGGTACACATACTAAACCTACAGTACTTGATAATAGTTTTCAGTCTTACTCGCAAACACTGGTTAATCTTTAATGTATGTACTGTACCTCTGTACTATGTATGTATTCTACCTATGTTCCAAATTTCAGCTGTACACCACAAATCTATTAATTACCTTTATTTTTAAATTAATATTTTGTTGCTAGTTCTCTCCACTGTAACTGTTGATGTGTTGCATACCACTGTAAAACATGTATTTTGTAATTTGTGTGCATACTAATCATGTCTAAATAACTAAATGTATCTGTAATTTTTCTATGTGGAGCTTTTCTCCTGGGCCTCTGCTGAAAAAGGGACTTTTCAGCTCAGTCAGACACCCCCGGTTAACAAATATAAAATAAATAAATATAATATGATTGATAATATTATTGAAATAAGACTTTTTGCTAGAAAAACTAATTTTAGGATGTTATTTTTCTGAATCAGGGAAGGAAATTTTTAATTTATGGAGGCCTATTACTTTTAATCCCACCTTGGTCCCTCCTTTAGCTTTTTTTGATAAAGCTTGAGTACAAGATTTAAGAGTCCTTTAAAAACAGTAGAAGAGATGTAGGTATTATATCCTTACCAAAAAGTAAAACAATTAATTAAAAAAGCTTTTACAAGATTGTGATATGAGAGTTATGAAACCTGATAAAGGGGGTGGTGTTGTTATTATGAACATCAATTATTCTAGTAAAATGTATCAATATCTAAATGACAAAAATTTTTTGACTAAGCTACCATGAATGAGATCAATATAGCATATAGTAAAATAGATAGCTGGATAAATGATTTAATGACAGAAAATCGTATTACATTTGAAACTAAGAATTATTTGGAGGTGAAAAATCTCCTGATATCAGCAATCTCTGGAATACTCAAAACCCATAAGAATCATCTTGAACCCCCTTTAAGGCCCATTGTATCTGCTGGTGCTCAAAAACTGACCTCTTTGCCAAATGGGTTGATCTTAAATCGAAAGACTTTTTGAAGACAAAGAACACATTCTCAGGGATTCCTGGCATTATTTGGCAAACACAGCAGCTCAAGCATTTCAAAGTAATATTTGTTTCATGGCCATTGGTGTCAAAGGTCTTTTTCTTGTTATTCCCCACTTTTGGGGTTTGGAATGCTTAAGATGATTGGCAGAAGAAAAACAATGAAGAAATTAATTTGTTAACTGACATTGGCTAAATAAACAAACACATGTCACAGCTTATCTACTACAAAACTTAAGTAACACCTGTTATAGGTCATAGTACTAGACTACACAGCCTACTAATGAAAACATA
The DNA here is from genome assembly GCF_019279795.1 of Protopterus annectens. NCBI lineage: Eukaryota > Metazoa > Chordata > Ceratodontiformes > Protopteridae > Protopterus > Protopterus annectens. Next base: position 893,682,504 of record NC_056737.1, read on the forward strand.
CCATAAGATTCAGTACCCAAGCATTTCATTTTGGTAGTGACAATTGTATTACTTCTGTAAACCATTAGTAACCGCATTTAAACAACAGTTAAACTTTCATCCTCTTTGTAAACTGCAACATTTGACATTTGACTCTCATCATCAACTATGTAACTGTGTAAATTTTTACAGAATTAGTATAGTTCTTTGATATAATATACTATCCAGATATACTGACTCTAAAATATACAGCAATGGAAATGCTCATACAAACAGTACAAATTATTGTAATGTACTGATTTTGCCTTGGTGCTTGAGTCATATCTGAAATTGTCTTTGGACCACCCCTGTACTAGCAAACAATAACAACGACCACGATAAAAAATAAAATAAAATAAAAATAAAATACCATAATCATCCATAAAAGAATTAATGCTAGAAAGCACCAATCTATTAATTATGATGAAGCTGGGTGGGGTTTTCAAGTCCCTGGAAAAACTGAACACCTGACTTCTTCCAACCAACAATTTTTGTAAACTGGTCACTAGTGCATTCTTGTACATTGGTGTGTGTCACTAGTGCTAGTTGGGAAACACATGTACAGCTAAAGAAAATATCTGATCTGGATGCAATAATACCCATATATTGAAAATACTGCTCACATGAGTGACTTCTGAATTTAGAGTTTAATCTTTGGCTGAATTCTAAGAATTTTACAGGTCCTGCTACACTTGGTTTTGTTAAACATCTCTGATATCATTGAAGCACTGTTTGTAGCTGAAACATTTTATCTTTAAGCTTTTTGTTAGTAAAGGAGAGTAAAATAAACATAAAGAAAATGTTTCAAAATATGGAGTCATATGAGATGCAAACAGTGACATGTAAATAGATGATCAGGTAATAGAAATTCCAGTTGCAGTTTCTTTCACAAATAAAATTAGAATTAGTTGATTGCATCAATGTCTGCAGGCTTTAATGAAGACTGGGGAACAAAACAATTGCTACAAATTAGGTACAATGTGGTGTTACCCACAGACATACCTAAGTTTTGTACAATTGTATTATTTTTTTATTAAAGTTAGAGCTGTTTGTAGGCACATGACCTGTACAACCAGTGAAATACTAAAGACTTTGAAAAAATTACTTACTCCTAACTACACAGGGTACATTATTTGAAGGATTATACAGTATGAAATAGCTTTCTATTTCCAGGTCATCTGTTATAATTTTTAAGGACAATGCTAAGTTTTTATTATACCATATTGGCATATGTGAAGACTGGCCCAGCCAACCAAACAGTTTTAAACTACAGCTGGCTACAGAATATAGCTCTCAACCCTTTGTATCCAAAAAATGTGGAACAAATATGCAAAATGTGGAACATTTGCTATTTAACTAGCAAGCTCATAGCATGGCTAGAGACTGTTAATACATATATAAAGTTCAGCTGGTAAATTAATATGATTCTGTATTTACCGTGGATACACGAATAAAACATTCTTAATATTGAATGTGTGACAGACCTTTTCAATGGAAAATTGAGTGGAACATGACATCTTCTAGACTGAAAATGCACGTTCCTCATAATGAGGTACACTTGAGAGGTACGACGGGGACACATTAAATACTAAAATAATATACTTTAAAAAAAGCAAAGCAAATTCGGTATTATGAGTCATTAATGACCCTCCCAGATAAGGAATGGAATAAACCCAAAGTTAGCTGTAAAAATAGAAACAAATGCATGTTTAAAAATACAGGGAAATATATCCACAACAGCACACTGTTGCCAGTAACTTCTTAAAATTCTGAATTTATTATAACCGGTATAACTCCACCATTAACTACCATCATCTTATACCTTTATAAAAAAAAATCACTATAAAAAACAGCCATTTAGATCAGCTTTCATGTAACATCATAATTATTTTTTATTTCTCATTGGACATCATTAATTTAAGCATCTTAAGATGCAGAGGACAGGAAGAAATGGAAACAGATTATCCGCTGTGGTGACCCCTAATGGGAGCAGCCAAAAGAAGAAGACTTACAAAAACTGCCTTCAGCAAAATAACTTTAATAGTACTTATATACTTTTATAGAAAAACTTTCTAATGTGCCATATAAATAATTTTATACTGCACGTTTTATATTTGCATTTAAGTTAGCAGAGTGGAAGGGTTTTTTTTTAAGCTGTAATAATGCTTGTAGCCACTTGGTGGCAACATTTATCCATATGGTGAATACTTCCTGTATTTTTAAATGTACTTTTTTTATCAAATTTATGTTCTGTTCATGTATAAAATAAAAAGAAAAATGAAGGAGAAAGCAAGCAATTGCTTCACCAGGTAATCAAAATGTACAATAAATCTTAAGCTTGTTAAGTGGGAATAAAAATAAACAAATTAAACAATTTGTAGAGTATTTAAAATAGGAAGCAATAATTAAGTTTCTTAAGTCCAATAATTAGATATATTTTAATATCCAGCTCTGTCTTAGGGGTAGGCCTTGATAATTCACTATAAACTTCTCCATGGTGTTTCCCAGTGACTGATTTTTTTAAGTTGTATTCATGTAAATGCTTGTTTATTTACTAAGATAATTTTGTCAACAAAATCTCTTACAGATTAGTACACTGTTGTTTCGCACAGTTTAACTAAAGAAGGTAATGCTACAGGAAATAATGCATTATCTTTATTTATGTCCTACATAAAAATTTAAGATACACTTCTGCCAGGAAAAAATGCGTACTTATAGCAATATTAGCTTCAAAATTATAGAATAAATGTGAATGGGATAGAATTAGCTGTGGTAACAATTTTGGCTCTCATATAATGGGGCCTTTGAGGTCTTTCTGGTTGCCAAAATGTGAGGTGTGGTCTGAAAGTCACTGCTCATGATTAGTAATGTATACTGAGGCTGGCTGGCACAACTTGCTGATGTAATAAAGTAATGTATGAGATGGGTAGCTTATTTTTCCATCGGCTGCTATTAGCAAGGGGAAAGTAAAGCGGCACATCTCTGTAAATACTCAAGCAGTTATTTTTACTAGTGAATTTTAATTATTTATTTATTTATTTATTTTTTGTTGTATTTATTTATTTATTTATTTTTATTTTATAGTCACTTGATTTTTACCAAGCATCAAAAATGGTGGTCATTTGCTTTTTTTTTTTTTTTGTTGTTGTTCATGCTTCACTGCAGCCATGAAGCAGCAGACTTATTTTCACTCTCCAGTAGTGCTGATGTATGATTTCTCCATTATCTAATCAAAAATACAAAAAATGCAATTCACTGAAAATGTAAAACTCTAAACAGGAAATAGTGAAACGAAGTGGAAATCTGAGAGTGCATAGGGTAAAACTGGGTACAGTTGAGATAGGTTTCATGGCTGCAAATTGGAAAAAATCAAAAGAAGCTGAAAACTGAAATAGAAGGAAGAAATACTGCAAAAGGTCAACAGCTTCAAGTAAGTGGGTTGTATAGCAGAGGAGAAAGAACATTTGAATGAGAAAGTCAAAACTAGAATCAACTGTCATGAAGTCCAGGGGACGTGTATGATACAAGAATATCAAAAAAGCTAAAAAGTAATATGCTCAAAACAGTGGTGTGGCCAGTACTATTGCATGGTGCAGAAACCTGCATAGTAAAGACAAAGCAAGTGAGGAAGCCTGAGGCGATAGAAATGGAGTGTCTGAGATGGGCAGCACAATGTATACTGTGGTACACTCAAAATGAAGATGTCAGAGCTGAAGCTCTAGTATGACCTACTGCAGAGAAAGTCAAGCAGAACATATTGCATCAGATCAGGCACATGTGCAGGAAAACAGATTTGGTAAAGCAGATTTGGGAGAGACAGGAAGAAGGCAAGAAGAGATGGGGATGTTCAGATCAGAGATGGAAGGACTGCATATGGCAGGCAAGCATGACTGTCAAAAATGGGAGGACAGTGCCACTGAATCATGAGATGTGGCGACAATTGATACAACAACCTCCCCCCCCATAAAATAGGAAAAAGGGAAGGAAGATGAAAAGGATGACGATGGTGATGATGATGAAGACTCTAACTATGAGAAAACTTAAACTCACTTTCACTGCAAAATCAAAAACTTTCTAAATGACAATGCAGACATCTAAAATGAGCACTAATAAATCACCGTTATCTCATCAAAGCTGTACCTCAGTACAAATGTGACTCTAAGGGCTAGGCAAGCCTCAGGAAAAAGTAACATTTTCATCTTACTTTTTTATACTTCTGGCAAGCTCACATTAAAACCTTCAAAAAGGTTATGAATATACACTACACAAATCTGGGGACATAATTCTGTTTATTTGTGGCATTCTCCCTCATAATGTGGTAATAAAACTTCTATAATATTCAGCCACCAGTGCTATATTTCTCCAGATGTGAAGCACTGAAGTCAGCTTTTGATATTCGCTTCCTATCTGCGGAGGTTCTCATCCTTTCAGTAGGTACATTTAAAATAGCTGTTTAACTTGAGAGAAGTAACATATGTTGATTCTGATTTGTTGTGGAACAAAAGCACTCAGTCTTTTTAATAAATCAAGTGACTTCTTTTATGGATTGTTGTTTATTTTCTGATCAAACTTCAAAGAAATATATAACAATAACAAATATTACATCATCTGAATACTGCAGCAAAAAAGAGATGTGGAATATTTTCAGAGATCACACAGTTGACAAATCACATCATCATTATGTCAGATCAGTATGATTTTTACTTGCTGTAAGTAGACAGTCATTTCTATTTGGTTTTCTTATAAGCCTTCACACATTAACCAGTGTAGAACCAGACACTGGCAATTATATAGCCATTCCATACCACAGTCTACTCTTTCTGAGTCACCACCTTTGTTATGCAGATCTGTGTGAATCTTCATAGCACAAGTTAAGTTGTAAGTGTAGAATTGCTACCCTGCAGACTGCTCGACTAAAATGAAGGCCCAAGGATATCCTGTGTTTTATCACTTTAGTTTACTAGGTAAGCCTAAGAAACATGACTGTACTACTTACCTCTTGAGATAAAATATCAATATTCTATTTGCAGGTTAATAATTGGTTCATACATACTCTCAGCAAGTCACTTATCCAGACAATGTTCCTGGATCACTCCTGAAAAGAGCCACTTGTATCAAGTGGGCTCACCCAGTTAACAAAAACATAAAATAAAATAAAAAGGTAGAAAGTATTGATAGTTTAATAAGGTTATTTGTCTCTGTGAGGTTATCCATTTCTAATATGAGTTGTGTTGAATATGTGCCTTACCAGGTGTCGGTGTTCCCCATGTGAAGACTTATTTCATTATGTAATTTGAAGGTATGGTAGTTCTCCTCGGACTCCAACAGAGATTTAAGGTCAAATATACTGCAGTTCTGGCTTTGAGGTTCACTTTGTTCTTGTACAAGCTCAGAAAACAATACTGCTGAATCTTTATTATTTTTTTGGGGATTGCATTGTACTAGAATGACCTTTACTTGTCTGACATATTTTATATGTATTTTGTATACCTTATGTTTGAAATCTGCAACAGCTATTCCTATGTGAAATCTATAGAGGCCACCAAAGCAGACACCCAAACAACTACCACCTCACGACCCAACACATGCAACACATAGACCACACAGTCAGAGTGTCAAACAGTCACAGCCCTTAAGGCCAAACAAAATGCCAGACACACTTGTCATTGGTGATTCCATAGTCAGACACACTGACGTCCCGCTCACCAGACTGAGTAAGGAGAAGGTCACAGTAAGCTGCCTGTCGGGCGCTAGAATCCACCACATAACGCAAGCACTCAGGTCTCTCAACAGCAGGTACAAGTACGACTCAGTCATTGTCCACGCTGGTGTCAACGACCTGAGACGTACCTCCTTGGACTACATGAAAAGGGACGTCGAGGAGCTCTCTGATTATGTAGCCCAGGCAGGTATGACTCTGACCTTGAGCAGTATCCTACCTTCACCTAGAATGATGCCACAATACAGTGATAAGATGATCAGCTTTAATAATTGGCTTAAATTCTGGTGTCATTCAAAGGGGATCCAATGTCTGTCTGCCTGGGATGACATGCTGGACAAGCCACGCTGCTTAAGGGATGGCTTGCACCTGTCACCCTGGGCTTCCGGATATTGGCAAAGGCTCTTGCCACCCCATAGTGCCTTTTTAGGCAAGGCTCAAATTCTAAACCTACCACCCTAGAACACCAAAAGGAAAAAAACTAAGGGTAATGCTGCTCAATGCCAGAAGTCTCAATCTCAAGATGCACGCACTCGAGGCCCTTCTCAATATGGAGAACATCGATGTCTGTGCTGTGACAGAAACCTGGTTCAAGGCTCCTGAGAGCACCCCAGCACTAACAGGTTTCACCTCATATCATACGTTCCGGCCCCAAAATCCGGACAACACCAAGAAAGGAGGGGGGGTGTCCATATTCATAAAGGACACCCACACCTCAAGGTTGGTGGCATCGCACGATGCATCTGAGACCATCCAGGTGCAATTAACCATAGGCAAGACTGCTCTGCAATTTGTAGCATGTTACAGGCCACCCTCTCAAACTCAGGAACCTCACATGGCCTTCCTGAAAACATTGGAGGGGATAAATGTATCTCCAAACACCATCATACTAGGTGACTTCAACTACCCTAATATAGACTGGGAACACTACTCAAGCCCGAACACTCTAACCCAAAGATTCCTGGAGTTCATAAACTCAAATGCCATGGAACAACTAGTCACCATCCCCACAAGAGGTGAAAACATACTTGATCTCATCATCACGAACATGGGATCAAAATGTTCAACACTGAAGTATACCCCTCACTGGTGAGATCAGATCATAAACTAATCTCGCTGGAGGTCCTCATCCCGCCCCACCTGAAACAAAAAGACCACAGTGAAAAACTTCTCAAAAGCCGATTTCACACTTCTAAAAACTAGTGTGGTCTCCTTTAAGGCCCCTGAGCCAGTGGTAAACATTACTCAAACCGCTGAATCACTTACAAATGCCTTCTACCAGCACCTACAGGACTGCATGGATCAGGCAATCCCAAACAAAACTAAGACTCTCTGTACCAAAGGCAAGCGTCCAGTCTGGTGGACCCCAGCCATAAACAAGCTCTACAACAAAAGGAGGAAGCTACTACAAGATAGAGCAAAATCCTTGAAAGGTAAGACACCTTTGATCATTATAAGTAAAAACTAAGAGCTCTCATAAAATCATCCAAGGCAAATTTTGAGAGAAAAATCGCCAAGGACTCTAAAGACAATCATAAGGCCTTCTTTAGCTATGTTAGAAACCTAGGAGGAAACTCCCAGATATGCTCAGAATTAGTTCAAAATGATGTGAAAATTACTGAACCTACACACATTGCTAACATACTGGCTGACAGGTTCAGTGCAAACTTCTCCCCTCCCCCAAAGGAGAGATATCTATTCCAGAGGATTGTAGCCCCCAAACATCTCCAACGCCCAGGTGAGAACTGCCCTCACTAAGGCAAAAACACAGCATCCATGGGACCGGATGGTGTCCCGGCTGTGTGCTTCATGAACTCAACGAGGAATTAAACCCACAGTTAGGACAGCTGTTTAATCTTAGCCTCACCTCAGGATACGTACCCAAGGAGTGGCGCACGGCGACTGTGGTCCCACTTCATAAGGGCGGTGCCTCCACAGACCCTGGAAATTACCGCCCCATTAGCTTGACAAGCCTTATCTGCAAAGCCATGGAGAGGATCATAATGGAACTCATAAATAAAGACATAGGAACTTGCAGACTTTGGATCCAACCCAGTTTGGCTTTGTCAAAGGCAGATCCTGCCTCTTAAACTTGGTTGACTTTTTCGAGACAGTCACCAAGGCCATTGATGAGGAAAGGCAGTCCATACAGCCTACCTCGACCTGGCAAAGGCCTTGACACAATACCCCACTCAGGTATCATCGAAAAACTCATCAGCTTGAATGTAAACCCATACATCACAAGATGGGTTGCAAACTGGCTAAGCGACAGAACCCACAGGGTCAGAGTTGCTGGAGCCATGTCAGACTCAAAGCCTGTCACAAGTGGTGTCCCACAGGGCTCAGTCCTGGGTCCACTCTTGTTCGGCATCTACTTTTCTGAAGTACAAGCAAACACAGGAGGGTTATGGCTGACAAAGTTTGCAGATGACTGCAAACTGGGCCATAGTCGAAAACACATCTGACACAGATATCCTCCAGAAGGGCCTCACAGAAACGGATAACTGGTGCCAGAGCCATGGCCTGAAGTTAAACGCCAAAAATGCATAGTCATACCCTTCGGGAAAAACAAGGTTACCCCTAGCTACCATATAGGTGACAATCCACTGAGCACAGAAAAGTCATCAGGGATCTGGGGACCCAAGTTGACAGTAGTCTTTCGTTTGACACTCATGTTGCTAAAGTAGTTAGGAAAACCTTCTATATCGCCCACCTGATCATGAAGGGATTCACATCTAGATCAAGGGAGGTCATCGTCCCCTGTACTCATCACTCATTAGACCTATGATTGAGTACAATGCCCGTTCGGAATGTATCTGACCAGACACCTGATGCAGCTTGAAAGGCCCCAAAAGTTCCTCACCAAAAGGATAAAGGGTCTCAAAAATATGTCTTATGCTGCCCGACTGAAAGAACTCCAGCTTTATTCAGTCTCATACCGCTTGCTCAGAGGTGACCTGTGCCTGACATATAAGGCCATGTCAAACCCAGATTTGATGAATATGCTTCACCTCAAAAATCTAGATCCCTCAGAACCACAAGGGCGGAGACTTAAACCTTGACACGGTTATAAATAGAACGTGCTGGAGGGACAGATTCATCACCCAGAGACTCCCTATGCTGTGGAACAAAATCCCAGTACATGTGAGGCAGAGCACCTCGCTGGCCTTGTTCAAGAGGAATCTTGACCAATGGATGGGAGATCGCAGATATACCCCAGGGATTACTTCAGTGTCACTGCTTGACAGAGGCACAGAAAAATGATAGGCATAGTTTTTATTCAAACTAAAGGGGTGGCGAAAGCCACATAACTATGGGCTAGGCTTATAAATGCCCTTGGGCAGATAGCCTAGTATGAACCTATGAACCTATGAACCTATGAACCTATAAATCCTGAGTGTAATCTGTAATTTGTAATTCTGTGGAGCTTTTCTCCCCAGGACTCCATTGAAAACGGGTTCCTTGTGGCCCAATGGACCATCGTGGCAAACAAGCTACACATAAAATAAAAATAAATAAATAAAATTTATTATTACTGGAGTTGAGTAGATTTTAAAACTATCACTGTCTCTTCCCTCCATGGTATGGAATATTGCTAAATGGGCTAAGTAAACTGCAGTCTAGTAGCAAAATTAACAGGCAGTTTCTCACTTCCTGTTACCTGTCATTTGTCTTGCACATACTGGAATTTATTGTACCTTTTAGAGTCATAGTTATGAATCCGGTTCACTAGTGACTGATGTTGATTATGAGCAAACATATTGTTACTGTATTATTCTAAACAAAAAAAAAGTCTAGCAATGGGAGCAGTAGCGGCCTTAGGTCAACTGGTGCCCTAGGCAAAAGGGCTCCACTGCACCCCCCCACCACACCACCCAGTGCCCCCATCCTGGTCTACCTACACCAAATAAACACTGAAAAAGTGCCCCTGCTAGACCGGCGCACTAGGCGGCCACCTAGTTGGCCTATGCCTAAGGCCGGCTCTGAATGGGAGCAAATGGCTCCCAGATAAGGCTTGTGGCAGTAATGTTCTAAACCCTGACATTCTGCTGTTCAAAACACAAATTAGAAAATGCTTTATATGGCACTAAGTGCATATGGCTTACATTCTCTTACAATCTGATGCTTTTCTTTTACCTCTACCATGCCTACTTCTGCCCAGGAAAGGTTTTCAATCATAACAGAGCTGCTGCACTTCCATGTGACATCAACCACAATGCATGCTCTCCCAGCACCTCAGTGCATACCCTCAATTCATAATTAAATCATAAACTGGGTGCCCAAACTGGATACAATGCAGTTCCTGCAGTCTAACAGCAAGACAACTTTATGGACATGCAAAACTAGGCAGGAAAACATAATGAGCACAACAATCACTGTAAGGAAGAACTGGGAATGAATATTTAAAAAGTGGCCATCCTAAGAACCTCCAGCCATTTTCCAGTCTCCATTGGTATAGTTTATCATATGCTTGAATCTTTACCGCAGAAGCAGATTCAGGAACAAAATTGTCATATGAAGGCAAACTCTGATAAAAGTTGAAAATAATATGTAGTCTTTACACATGTATCTACAGGACTAAGTAAGTCGATTACAAAAAATGAAATATGAGCTCAAGCAGGCCAGGTGTAAAATTGTCGCTATTTTATGATTGCATAAATTTAATCATGGCCATAAACACAGGTTAGAAGAATAACTTACTTTTTGAAAATACCCAGTGTAACCTTTATGTAAATCTTCTTCTTCTGCATATTTTCTCTTAAAATATGCTACTTTCGACGTTGTTGATGTAGAAGATAACTTCTCAGTGAATCTGCTATAAAGACCAAACAGTAAATAAATGACAGCAAGCATAATCTGTTAATGTCATGTTAAGTAGTAATCATGATTCACATAATAAAGGGAATGTGCTGTCTTCATTTTTGCTGCCACATCTTTATTTTCAGTACTTTACAAGGGCAGAAGTAGTTAATAATTTTAGCTCTATATAAAAGCTTCTGAAATTGTCTGCCTTTAAAAAACACCAGTTTCAAATGTTTAATACAATTATATGTAAAAAAATAATAATATATAGCCACACAAATACATATTTCTATCCTTTGATGTTCTGTTTCCATTTCCTCCAACTCAGTGTGTCATGGGAATGCCCTTTAACCTATTCTAACAAGTAGTGAGAGTAAAGCAGTAACCTACCAAATAACCATTCGAGTGCAGGGAGCATGCTA
>NC_056737.1:893695965-893723465 GCF_019279795.1 Protopterus annectens
GAGTGGCTTAATGGCTAAGGTGTTTGCCTTACAAACACAAGGTGCAAGGTTTTAGTCTCACAAGGGATAATTGGCTAGGCTTAAAATGGCTCGCAAGGGCAGTTAGCTTAGTGCTAACCTATGAACCTCTCACTTCTTTAAGAAAAAACAAATCTTTTAATTTTTATATGAGATATAATCTCATATTCTCAAGGGATGGCAAAAGATAGTATTTTGGTAGCATATATTCTAGATGTGGGATTTTAGTCGAGAGGTTGGAAGGCATGAAATGGACACTTCAAACTGTTGAAAACCTGGATATTTAAGTCAATTTAATGGCAAATGGAAAAGAAAATGACAAGAAGCTTGATGCATTTGTTTTCAGTGTAGCTTGGTAGCCATCGCTGGATATTCCTGAGAGCTCTAAAAGGTCATATCCAGCCAAGCAATAATGCATGACAGAGTGTATGTTAATGTGTAATTAACGCCTGCCTAGGGGTGTATGAGGCCTGACGCTCAGGTGGAGGGCCTCTACACCCCTGGAAGGGCATTAATTACACATTAACCCACACCCTGGAAGGCATTATTGCATTTAAGAATGGGCTCACTGTAAAACTGCTGTGTTTTACTTGCTATTTTTTTTTAAGTACTATATTATTTTTTTACATATTTTAATGTAAAACAGTTCCTCCACCTAATGTTTTAAACTTGCTGTAGTATATGTTAATGGTGTTGGTGGAAGCATTTTACATCAAAAATACATAAAATAAATAATATAGTAATTAAAAAATAAATAAGTAAAACACAACAATTTTACATAGAGTCCATACTCTCTGTCATAGACTCATACACAACCTCTTCTGCTTCACACACATAGACACAATCTCCTCTGTGTTTATGCACACATTCACTCACACAAGGTCAGTCTCATTCTTTCTCAGTCTCTCATACACACAGGCTCAGCTGCTTTCATACAGGCATTCAGTCACACAACATCGCTCTCACTCTGTCTCTTACACACACACAGTCTCTGCTGCTTTCATACAGGCATTCACTCACACAACATCGCTCTCACTCTGTCTCTTACACACACACAGTCTCTGCTGCTTTCATTCAGGCATTCAGTTACACAACATCGCTCTCACTCTATCTCTTACAGACACACACACAGTCTCTGCTGCTTTCATACAGGCATTCAGTCACACAACATCGCTCTCACTCTGTCTCTTACACACACACAGTCTCTGCTGCTTTCATACAGGCATTCCATTACACAACATTGCTCTCACTCTGTCTATTACACACACACAGTCTCTGCTGCTTTCATACAGGTATTCAGTCACACAACATCGCTCTCACTGTCTCTTACACACACACAGTCTCTGCTGCTTTCATACAGGCATTCAGTCACACAGCATCGCTCTCACTCTGTCTCTTACACACACACAGTCTCTGCTGCTTTCATACAGGCATTCACTCACACAACATCGCTCTCACTCTGTCTCTTACACACACACAGTCTCTGCTGCTTTCATACAGGCATTCAGTCACACAACATCGCTCTCACTCTGTCTCTTACACACACACAGTTTCTGCTGCTTTCATACAGGCATTCAGTCACACAACATCGCTCTCACTCTGTCTCTTACACACACACAGTCTCTGCTGCTTTCATACAGGCATTCACTCACACAACATCGCTCTCACTCTGTCTCTTACACACACACACAGTCTCTACTGCTTTCATACAGACATTCACTCACACGACATTTCTCTCACTCTGTCTCTTACACACACACAGTCTCTGCTGCTTTCATACAGGCATTCAGTCACACAACATCGCTCTCACTCTGTCTCTTACACACACACAGTCTCTGCTGCTTTCATACAGGCATTCACTCACACAACATCGCTCTCACTCTGTCTCTTACACACACACAGTCTCCGCTGCTTTCATACAGGCATTCACTCACACGACATCGCTCTCACTCTGTCTCTTACACACACACAGTCTCTGCTGCTTTCATACAGGCATTCAGTCATACAACATCGCTCTCACTCTGTCTCTTACACACACACAGTCTCTGCTGCTTTCATACAGGCATTCACTCACACAACATCGCTCTCACTCTCGCTTTCGATCTCTTACACACACAGTCTCCTCTGCTTTCATACAAACAATCACACACCCAAGATCATTCTTACTCTCTCTCGATCTCTCACACATACACACAGTCTCCTCTGCATTCATACATGCATTCAGTGACACAGGATCACTCTCACTTTCTCTCCAACTCTCTCAATCACACACACACACACACACACACACACACACACACACACACACACACACACACACACACACACACAGCCTCTCTCTCTCTTTTTTTTTTTACATTTTATACTCACTAAACAGCAGAACCACTGCTTAACAAGCGTAAAATAATGGTGGCCATTATTTTTTTTTCAGTCAGAGCTCCACGGCAGCTTGATATACTGCTGTGAAATGGCGGACTTGTTCTTCACTGGGCATTACTTGTACATTAATACCCTGCTGGAGAACATTCATTCTCCAATCAGTGTATTGATATACAGGTTACCCTTTTTCTAAAGTAAATTATTTCCTCCAGAAGCTGGATCACAAAGAGAGCAAAAATAATGAGAAACATTGTTAGAGACAGATGCCATTTTGTCTTTACAATGGAAAGAAAAAGTGATCATGGAACAATTTCTAAGATTTCTTAGAAAATTCACAACAACTTGCCATTAGCTGATGTAGAGGAGTTAAAGAACTAAGTTTGGAAGAAGAATTTACATGTGGCTGGGGTACCAGAACAAGAAGAAATATGGTTTGTGTTTGGTATTTGAAATGGAAATTGGCTGCTGGGACTGGTTTTTCAGTGAAAAGTATAGCAATAGGGACAGCATCCAACTGTCCAAATCAGAAGAGAACTCAGCTATTTGGGTGATCAAGAATTATCAAGGTTTGTTTTGAAAATCAGGTTTTGAAAGAAAATAGAAGACTAAAAGTACCAGCACAGAAATTTGTGTTCCTTTCCTCCAAAATGATGACCAAAAAAAAAATCAATGGTTCTTCTTTGTAAATTGTAGCAAACTGCTTCCTATAAATGTACAAATGTAACAAGTGGCCTGTTACAGTCTAAGTGCCATACGCATAGTGATGAAGAACTTCAGCCCTTCAGCCCTGACCACAAACGTAATATTGGCATTCATTACTTGCTACAGATCCCCCACCATGCCACAGGATTTCCACTCCTCTTTTCTTGATACACTGGAAAATATTAGGGTTCAACCAAACACCCTAATAATGGGCAATTTCAACTACCCCATTAGCTGAGAAACCTACTCATGTACCAACTCCTTCGCTCAACGCTTTCTGGAATTCATAAATTCCAATGCCCTGGATCAACTTATCTACACCCCCACCAGGGGCAACAATATCCTAGACCTAGTCATTACCAACATGAGTGACTGGTGTTCCATATCTCAAGTCAACTCCCTGTTGGTCAGATCCGACCATAAGCTAATCACCCTAGATATTTGCATCCCATCCCCACCCACCGTTAAGGAAATTATGGTAAGAAAATTGTCCAAAGCCAACTTCATGCTTCTTAAGAAAGAAGTGACGAACTTCATAACATCCATGCAGATGGACAATACAGTTACGACTGCTGAATCCTACACAAATACACTTTATAAGCACTTACACAAGTGCATGGATCATGCTATCCCTAACAGAACCAAGACCCTATCCTCCAAAAAAAGGAAGCCAATCTGGTGGTCCCCTGCCATAAACAAACTCTACAACAGAAGGAAGAAACTGTTGCAAAAGAGAGTAAAATCCCATGAGTGGAGGAGCTCCCTGGTCAGCCTCAGTAAAAAGCTGAGATCCCTTATAAAATCCTCCAAAGCTAGCTATGAAAACAAAATTGCCACTGATTCTAAGGACAACCACAAAGCATTGTATAGCTATGTCAAGAATTTTAATGGCAACACCAAGATCTGCTCTGAGTTACAGCACAACGGCATGGAAATTACAGAACCAACTGATATTGCCAACATCCTGGCAGAAAGGTTCAGTGCTAACTTTACCCCCCCCTCTCACCCCCTAAAGGGCCCATACCTGTACAGGAAGAATGCAGAGTACCTGTAATCACATCTATACAGGTAAAAGCTGCACTCTCTAAAACCAAAAACACAGCATCCATGGGACCGGACAACATCCCAGGCTGCGTTTTACACAAACTTCAGAATGAACTGGCTACCCACCTAAGCACCATGTTCAATCATAGTCTCATGGCAGGCTTTATGCCCACTGAATGGTGCACAGCAAAAGTTATCCCACTCCACAAAGGGGGAGCCACCACTGATCCTGGGAACAATCGCCCTATTAGCCTGATGAGCCTGGTCTGCAAGGCCATGGAACGTATCATCATGGAACACATAAACAGAGACATTGGTAACCTCCAAACTCTTGACTCCACCCAATTCCAGTTTGTGAAAGGCAGATTATGCCTTCTGAACCTGATTGACTTCTTTGAGGCAGTCACCAAAGCCGTAGATGAGGTTAAGGTGGTTCACACAGCCTATCTTGACCTCGCCAAGGCTTTTGACACCATACCTCATTCTGGAAATATAGCTTAACTCACTAAACTAGGTATAAATCCCTATGTCACAAGATGGGTTGCCAACTGGCTCACTGACAGAACCCACACTGTAAAAGTTGCAGACTCCAAATATGACTTCAAACCAGTGACAAGTGGAGTACCACAGGGTTCAGTCCTGGGACCTCTCCTGTTTGGTATCTACTTCTCTAAAGTACAGGCTAACACAGAAGGCCTCTGGCTAATGAAGTTCGCAGATGACTGCAAACTAGGAGCCATAGTCAAGTCCCCGATTCATGTGGACATCCTACAGAAGGGCCTCACTGAGGCAGATGCCTGGTGTCAGAGGCATGGCCTCAAGCTCAATGCCAAAAAGTGCATTGTCATCCCCTTTGGTAAAAACTCTGTACCCATGAACCACCACATAAACGGCAGTCCACTTAATGCCAAATGTGTGATAAGAGACCTTGGGACCCAGGTGGACAGTAGTCTCTCCTTTGATAATTACATCGCCACAGTAGTCAGGAAATCCTTCTATGTGGCACACCTCATCACAAAAGGGTTCTCATCCAGGAAAAAAGAGGTCATTGTTCCCCTCTACTCAGCACTCATTAGACCCACTATAGAGTACAACGCCCCTTTTGGAATGTACCTCACAAGACATCTACAGCAGCTGGAAAGGACACAGAAGTACCTCACAAAGAGGATTACTGGCCTCACACAGATGCCCTACACTGACCATCTCAAAAAACTGCAGCTTTACTCTGTAGCATATCACCTACTTCGAGGAGATCTCTGCCTAACATATAAAGCTATGTTAAACCCAGAGTTGTTGGACATGCTACACCTAAAGAAATCCCAGTCCCTCAGAGGACTCCACACTCTTGGGACCTAAACCTTGTCACCACAATAAAAGGACATGCTGGAGGGATAGATCCCTGTCCCAGGGACTTCCTGTACTCTGAAACAAGCTACCCATCTATGTCAAGCAAAGTTCCTCATTAGCACTCTTCAAGAAAAATCTTGATGAGTGGATGGGAAATAGGAAATACACCCCGGGGATCACTTCTGTGGCTCTGCTCGATAGGGGCACAGGAAATTAACTTTCTTGGGTGGCGTAAGCCAGGGAACCTTGTTGGCTAGGCTTACTTAGGCCCTTGGGCTGATAGCCTAGTACCTACCTATGAACCTATAAGTATAGGAAGTAGGAAGTCCCCACCAGCACCCGCAAGCCAATGAATATGCAGTGAAGGTGAATAACAGATGCAAGAGAATAGAATATCTGAAAAACTACAGACAGAACATAGGCAATAAAATAATCCAACTCAAAATAAATTTAAGAAGATAAAATGTGTGTATATGAAGGATTTAAAGTGGTTAAGAGAAAGAGGAGAGCAAAAGAAAATCAAGGTAAAGGAAAATATGAATGCAGAATTCCAGATAACAGCTAGAAAAGATGTGTATTTAAATAAGCAAATAAATGGATGAGAATAATGGAGTAGGAAAGAGAAGAGATCTCATGGAGAAGAGTGGCAATGTTAAAGTAAAATGGATAATGTGAGAAAAGAAACAGATATGAAACACCTAGCAGAAAACATTAAGACATGCTGACATCAGCATACAGGAAAAATATATAAGGCCCCAATGTAACTAATAAATAGGATGCCATGTTCTATGAGCAAGAGACAGGCATCCTGAAGAGTAATGTCAGATGGACTCTATGAAGCCTTGCCAATAACAAGGCTGCAGGAGGTGAAGAAATTCCATTTTAATTTCTTAAAATCCTTCAAAAATTATGCTGTTACAGTGCTGCTTGTAATTTGGCTGCAAATCTGGAAAAAGTATAGTTGTGTAATATCTTACCATAACGTTAGATGTTCTTGCCTTCACTGCTGCAGTATTCTTAACATTTGGGATTCCCTGCTGTGGAAGCCCGTTATCTGAACAGTATACCAAAGACTTCCTGTTGCATTTATAGGTACGCCTGAATGTCACCCAAACTCTCCTTGCATACCATAGGGCATAAAGGTGACATTCAGGCTTACCATAAGCAGAACTGATTGCCCCAGTAGGAACATCAGTCCAAGGAACCCAAGAGGTAACCTGAACATCCAGGAAGGAAGAACTAGGGGGGATGGAGGGAGGAAGAGACTACTGCAGCAGTGAAGGCAAGCACATCTACCATTGTGGTAAAATTTTACACAACTGTAGTATGCCCTTACATTCACTGCTGCAGTATTCTTAACATTTGGGAGAGTGCCAAAGCTCAAGAGGAATCTTGTGGGGGGGGGGAAGAAGAGTTCCCTAAGAAGTCATGAAGAATGGCACTAGCAAACCCGGCCCTAGCTCTAGAGATACCATCCAACTTGTAGTGCTTAGTAAAGGTATGCACAGAAGACCAGTTAATACCTAAGCCCTTGAAAAAATAACCAGAAGAAATTACCAATCTAATAGAATGAGCCTTGACTGAAGAAGGAAGGCTTTTGCCATGAAAGATGTAACAAAAGGAAATAGCCTTAGAAATCCAAGAAGAAATAGTTTGCTTGGATACAGCTAGAGCCAAAAATCTAGGATGAAAGGAAACAAACAATTGATCAGATTTTTGAATAGCCTTAGTCTGATCCAAATAAATTCTGAGTTGACTGTGCACATTCAAAGTATGCAGCAGATTCTTACTGTCAGACTGTAGAGAGGGGAAAAAAGTAGGCAGCTTAAACTGATTAAGGGAAAGTTCATTAACCACCTTAGGCATAAAAGAGGAATTAGTGGGTAAGGACACCCTGTCCTCATGAAAACTCAAAACAGGAGGACAAGCCATAAGGACCTGCAACTCAGGCGCCCATCTGGCAGAAGTAAGGGCTAACAATGGAACAGTCTTCAAGAAAAAAATTTCAAAGGAAGCTGAAACAGCAGGCTCAAAAGAAGTCTGAGTCAACTTCTCCAAAGTAATATTAAGAATCCAGAGAGGTGGAAAAGTCTTACTGAGAGGTCTAATATTAAGGACGCCTTTGAGAAATTGTTTAACATCGCATCTAGAAGCTAAAGTAGATAAGGGCAGAAAAGCAGAGATGGCTGATAAGTGGACCTTAATAGACGAATAGACCAAACCAGCATTGAGCAACTCACACAAATAAGAGAGAACCAAAGGAACATCCAAAGTAAGTGAGATCAGGTTACAAGACAGACACCAAATAGAAAACCTCTTCTATTTGGATAAGTAGGATATTCTAGTAGTAGGTTTCCTGGCTTCCTGCAGGACTTGCAGCACGTCCTCAGAAAAAGGTGTTTGTGAGGAATCAAAATCCTAACACCCACAATGTCAGTAGAAGCATGGACAGATGGAGATGGATGAGACATCTCTTGTCTTGTGTGATTAGAATCACCCTGCGAGGTAACTTGTGATGATTGCCCCTGGATAGATGCAGAAGTAGAGGAAACCAGTGCTGTTGTGGTCAAAAGGGAGTCACCGGTAAGATTTTGGGAGCATCCATTTGAATTTTGAACAGGACTTTCAGAATGAGAGGAAGGGGAAGGATTGCATAAAGAAACATCCCCTTCCAAGAAAATGAGAGGGCATCCATCTTCCATACCAGAGTACCTGGGACTCTGGCAAAAAAAAAACAGAGGAAGTTGTATGTTCAGATGGAAGGCAAAAAGATCCACTTGAGGAGTACCACACTGGTGAATAATGTGCAGAAATACATCCCTGTGAAGCATCCATTCATGGGACTGTGTTAAGGACCTGCTCAGAGTGTCTGCCATACTGTTCTGACTGAAAGGGATAGAAACCACCTGAAGAGTCACTTGATACCTGACAGCAAGATCCCATACCAGAAGTGCCAACCTGCAAAGAAGGTAGGATCTCATTCCCCCCCTTTTGTTGGTACACCACATCACTGTGATATTGTCTGTGAAGACCTTGAGAGGCCCTGGAGATAAAAGAGGATGAAAAGCCTGAAGGGCCAGCAGAAGAGCTCTCATCTGTTTGACACTGATGTTTTCCCTCTGCTGACGAGGCTACCAACCCCCCTGTGCTTTTAGGGAGCCAAACATCACCCCAACCCACATCTGAAGCATCAGTGAACAATTCCTGAGAGAGAAGAGGGGTATGAAAAGGGATTCCCTGAGTTCAGAGACAGCTGCTGAATCCACTAGTAAAATTCCTGTCTGAGACAAGGAAGGAGAGGAACTATAAAGTCTAGAGGATGTGCATGCAAGCCACAATGACTTTAGAAACCACTGAAACTTTCTCATGTGAAGTTTGGCCAGAAAAAGCATTGGAATGGTGGATGCCATGAAACCTAGAGCTTTCAGAAATTCCCCAGTGGTAATGGGAGCCAGAGGAAGAAGAGTGTGAAAGAAAGAAATAAGAGTTAAGGCCTTCAGAGGGGGCAGGATTGCAATCATAGGCACCGACTGAATCCTGCAACACAGAAAAACATGATCCTGAGAAGGAGTCAGAGAAGACTTTGTGAAATTTAATATGAACATCAGGCTCTGAGGAAGGGAAGTGACAAAATTTAAATTTTGCAAAAGAATCTCTACAGAGGACACCCGAATCACAGATCATCTAAGTAAGGAAGTATTTGGATCCCGTGAAGTCTGTAAAAAGCAATCACAGGAGTGAGGTATTTGGTGAATACCCTTGGGGCAGTAGAAAGGTCAAAGGGCAAAGCATAGAACTGAAAATGCCAGGAAGAAACAGAGAAATGTAAAAACGTCCTGAAAAGAGGATAGATTGGACTATGGAGATAAGCATCCTCAAGAACCAGAGACACCATATAGATCTGAGGGAGCAGGAGAGGAAACAGAATCTAAAGAGATAACATCTGAAAGGAGGGCAGTTTTAAAAAAGTGTTTAGATGACAGAGATCTAGAATAGGTCTCCAAGTACCCTGTTTTCTCAACACTAGAAACAGTCTGGAGTAGAACCCTTTCCCCCTTTGGGACAAAGGCACCCCTTGAATGATACCCAAAGTCAAGAGAGTTTGAAGAACCTCTGGTAAAAAGGGAAGCTGTTCCTGAAGAGGTTGAGGAATGCCCAAAAAAGAAGGCTGGGATTTCCACACCATTAAGTACCCCTGACGAATGATCAACAAAACTCAAGAATCCTGAGTGATCTGAAGCCAAGCAGAAAAAGAAACAGAAAGGCAAAGAGAAAGGGGAATGCGGCTGGGAGGAGACAATAGTAATACAGCACCTAGTTTGTCTGGAAAGGAAGACGTAGGAAACATTGAAAAAGGAGTATTAGCAAGAGGAGCCCTTTTGCCACTCTTCCTGCCTTTAGTATAGGGTTGCCACCCCTCCAATTTTTTTTTTTCCAGACTATCCAGAAATCAAATTGATTCTCTGGTAGTCCAAAAAACACTGTACAAACACTGTCAAAAAAGGAAACAGACTATCGGAGTTTGTAAATCGGCTGATTTACTATGTTTTTTTTATAAAAAAGCATAGTAAATCAGCTGAAAGCAGGCATTAGGAATGGAAAAAGAGGGCATTCCCTGTCCAGTGATGTCACAGTGATGTCACAAAATGGGCGGAGTGTTGGCTGGAGAAAGGGTGGGGAGGGAGTGAATACTGGTGATGAGAGGGGTGTGCTCTTACTCTGGTTTTAATCACAACGAAAGGTGGTAATCCTACTTTAGTAGGAGGGCAGAAATGTCTATGAACAAAGGCAGGCTTAGTGGGATATTTTCTCTGAAATTTAGGCACAGGAGAAACAAAAACATGTTTAAGCTCCTGTAAAGCCTTACTCTTATCCTGAAGGGACTTAAACAAACCAGCAGCAGCTTCCCCAAACAAAAGTTTAGAATCTAGGGGAATATCCATCAACTTAGCTTTAATATCATCAGGTAGAGGCTGTAGCCTAAGACAAAAATATCTCCTCAGAACTGAACCAAAACAGCAGCCCTAGAAAAGGCATCTGCTGCATCATAACTACATTTACTAGAATGACAAATGACTTGAGAGGAAGTCCCTAGCAAGGAAAGAACAGAAGTTTTACCTTCAGACTCAGGAAAATCATAAATAAGTTGACAGTCCTGAGAAAAAAGAGCCAACACATACCTAGACGTACGGGTCTAATAATTAATAGCCCTAAAACCTAGGGAGGCCATTCCATAATTCTGCTATCTTTGTCAAAGGCAATAACTTGGGTAAAGGAAGCAAATGAGATGGCTTATCAGTGGCTACAGAGACCACAGAAGGGTCAGCAGCAGGACATTTATACAAAAAGAAGCAATCCTCAGGCACCCTATAAAACCTATCAGGCTTCTTGGATGCAGGGGGTAAAGAATCAGGGGCTTGACAGGCATTGTGAAAACATCCAGCAAAGCAGCCATAACAGGAGGAATAGCTGCAGGTTTAACAGACTCCAACTGTAGCAACTCATAGTACCTCCTATGGATATCAGGGACCTGAGCACAATCCAACTTAAAAAACTCCATCATCCTAGAGAGTGCATCCCCAAAGGAAATTTCCTCAAAAGGAGCATCAGGACTAACAGATTCCTACTCCTTTGATCTTTAGTCTATAGGAGAGGGAACTTGAGTAGAAAAAGTCAGGGATTCATCATCAGAATCCAACTCAGTCTCAAACGAATCCTGTTCTCTAGGCCTTTTAAGGCGAGTAGAGAACCAAGGAGGAGCAGGAACTTAAACCCTTTGAGGAGGCTTTAAAGACATTAAAGCAGAAAATAGCCCCTGTGTGAATGTCTGCCATTCACTTTGAGGATCACTAGGAGCAGAAGAAACATGTTTAAGAATTTGTTTATTTTTTAAGGGACTATCCCATCCAAAAAAACTGAAAAGGCTCAGACTCAGGACTGTAGTTAAGATCTGTAGTAGGAACTCCTTCCCTAATTAAAATCTGAATAACTCCCCTATGTCCTTTGGAAAAAATCAACTGTGGTTCCCCCGAATGTCCGAGATGGATGCCTGCTAAACCTTATTGGATGAGCTGCCAGTCAGAACCTCACCAGCCTCCAACACAGTTGCAGTAGAGGAATCTGACAACACAGCCAGGGCGAGCCTCCAGGTTTGTAACTACCTCAGTAGAAACACCTGGCAGAGGCTGGACAGTGGAAGATTCCGGTTGCACCTTTTTCACCTTTCTCTTCCCTAATGGCTGACCCTTTGGGTGGGAGAGTCCATTCATTGTTTCTTTAGCAGGAAGTTGAAGATACTTGTTCTCAAGATACAAAGAAATGGAGGAAAGTCTACTGCAAAGGGTTTTTGGAATGAATGCCTGCCAAATAGAACAAGACATTATGGTCATGAGACACTCCTAGACAAAAAAGACACTTATCATGGCAGTCTTTATGGGGGAATCTGTCTCCCACAATGCCATTTACCCTTTCTGGATGACATTAACCCCAAGGAGCACAAAAAAGCAAGCAAAAACAAAAAGCCCCAATGGGGCACTTATCTGCACTGCAAACAGGTTTAGGTAATCACTGGAGAAAGAAAATGTATTCAACTGGCAAAACAGATGCAGGTAAAGAGACTGACAGTGAAAAGACGAAGTCAGACTGGCGCAAAGAAGTTCTGTTTATGGTAAGCCTGAACGTCACCTTTATACCCTATGGTACGAAAGGAGCATTTGAGTGGCATTCAGGCATACCTTTAAATGCAACAGGAAGTCTTTGGTATACTGGCCAGATGACAGGCTTCCATGGCAAGGAATCCTGAATGCTAAGAATACTGCAGCAGTGAATGTAAGGACATCAACAGTGATCCTTAGATTAGAAATGGCAAATTTATTTTCCACTCTCAAAAAGGGCATTGCTAAATGGTGTGCAAATTATCAATCAATTCACTTGCTTTGCAAGCTGAGAAGGTAAGGCTTAAGTTTTTGCACAGTAGACTCTAACAATATACAGAAAAAGAACTACCAAATGTAAAGAATGCATTTAAAATAGGTAGAGACACCTGTGAAAGCAAAGGGGTAACAGAAAAATATTTACTATTGCATTATTGATTGTTGATAAATTCTTAGATAAATGTGCTCCAATATCTTTTGCATCTACGTGAACTACCAAGTGAGACAGATGGGCTCTTGGTTTAACATCTCAACTGAAGGATATCACCACAGGAGTGCAGCACATCCCCATGCTATACTGCAATATCAGTAGTGGAAAATTAATCCAAACATATGGCCTGAGAATAAAACTCACTGCCTTCTGATTTTCAACTATTAATACTTTAGTACAGTGCAAGATAGTTGGGAGACTTCAAAATATGGGGTATCATTCATTTAATCAAGATTTCCCAGTATATTACTTGTAAAATAAATAAAGTAATTCAGTACAATACATGTAAGCTGGAATTTGCAAAATGACAGGAGACCAGGTGCTTCCTTTCAGGTAAAAATCTGCCAGAGAAAGCATCATCTGTGTTGTCATAACACTGAAAAAGCTGTCAGTTGAACTCTAAATGTTATAACACAGAAGAGTAATAAATCTGATCTCTACAGTTATTAGTAAGACGTGGAGCAGAAAAATACTTCATATGCAGAGCTTATTTTAAGGCACATTTCCCCACAAATGTAAAACTTTAGTTAATTTACCTTTATTATCAGTCAAGTAACAGACAACTGTTATCAATGACAGACCATAATATTAGCAGTGTGTGAATATGGTCTCTGCATAGATACCTGCCAGTATAGGATTATCCCTGATCAATGATATATGAAACTGTATTTCCCTAATATCAATTGTAAGGTGGATTACATTCCCTTAACCCCATCTACTTGTTAAAAGGAAGGGGGTTAAAGTGATTGCAAACCTCCCTTTACACACTGTGTTATGAGAAATGCATTTTTCTGAAATTGTAAATTACTGCTGAATTATACTTAAAGAATAAATACTATCAGTCTTAAATTAAATCAGCACTATTACTGAATAATTTTAAACAAGATAAAAAAATGTCTTGCAGTTTCTTGACAAACTACCATTTCATGAGTAGCAAATATGCTAATAGCATAGCCTGGCACTGAGGGACAGATGGATGGAGCCCTGATAGCCTGGATCTGAGGCGCAGATGAATGGACCCCTGAGTCTGACTGTGATCCAGATGACCGGGTTCCAATTAACAGCCCTGACACTGAAGGAAACAAGTAGGAAAGAAAATGAATGAAGGAGTTTGGCCTAGTTGCCTCTCTCAGGGGAATAGGAAAGGGGTGAGTAGGCACAGTGGCATACAGGTATGATATATTTCTCTAGTGGAGACTGGAGAAACAACTTCCTGTGTTTTAGGAGAGATTGTGGGTCTGTTTGTTGGCAACACCCCTTGCAGACACGAAGGATAACCAGTGCAGACAGCCCATTGCATGCTCCCTTTCCTTGCATAGCTGAGTAGACTCAGGGGACACAGAGCCACAATAGAAAAACCCAAACCACTCTGATAGGCACCTCACTGATGGTGCCCTTGGCTGACTCTTGCGTTTGTCATAGGGAACAAATAGACCAGTAAACTAAGACAGTTTGATTATTGGCAGCGTCCAGGAACAAAATAATGTTAAAACTATGGTACCTGCATAAAGTTTCATTTTAAACTAAGTTACACCATAGTCAAGTGTTTTAACAATCACCAAGTAGCCCCTGAAAGTTGCATGTCTGAACAGAAATTTGTGTTCTTATAGTAGACTATCAGATATGAAATTCAATTTGAAATAAGTGTTCAAAATGCTTGGGCATCATGATGCTACCCAGTATGTGACAATAAAGATTTTTTTTCCTGGCAGAAAAAGAAATGCAAGTTTATGGAGTATGTTACAGAAGCCAGTGTTTCACCATATGCGCTCAATGTCTTATTTCAAAGCAGTTACCACATGCTTTACATGCTGTACTGCCCAAAATTTTCCTCTATTTTCAGAACATTATTTTATACTGTTTTCAGAATATTTTTCTTGAAATATGTGACTAATAGTCCAGTTCTGTTAGCCATATAAACACCCATTACAGTTTGTAGGGCATAGTGATTAAGATAAAAGCCTACAAAGCAACACCATGTGATCAAAAAGGTGATCATTTTCATAACATAAAGTTTACTGAGGCTTATGGGGGTTTGCAGAACTGGTCAGTCATATCACATCATTTTCAACTGCCAATACTAGAACAAAGAAATATCATTCCCTATGAAAAAGTGACATCTGTATCCACCTTTAAGTGCCAGATGAACATCAAAGTAACACGTTAGTTCATATAATGAAAGTCTGCAATAACTGTAACACTCTGTGGTATGATTGTAGCACCTCAAAATATCATACAAACACCAAACTATTGATTGGAGTATTCATACATTAGACACACAATCACTGAAAGTGTTGGCTCTCATTGTGATATGCACATGCAGTACAAATTTAAGTCCTGAACTCATATAATGACTAATACTAGAAATCTCAGGTTGAGGGTATACAGTACGATTCCTCCAAAAAATGTACTGGCAGTGAACCACAAAACAACATAATATTATACTGAAGTCTCTTGGTGTTTGGAAGTTTGGCGGCTGCCTTCAGCTTCTTTATAAAATTTTAATATTGAATTATTATTTGACTATTTATATTGAGTTACTTGATAATTTTAGTTTTGGTAGGGATAAAGTGATCATCCTGGAGATGATGCCATTGGATCTGGGCAAAGGAGCAAATGATGTGCATGTGAAGATTCATGATGACCAGAGGCATCGGACTGATGTTACGCACTTTGTTAGTGATGGTGGTAGCCACTGACCAGTGATAAGGCTTTGATATTCAGAGATAGATGAGGTCATGGAAGCTGTGCTGCACCAGTTGAAGGTGTTGTTGGGACTTCTGAATCACTGTGTGAAGTGATTTAAATTCTCCAGTGATGATTCCAGAGAGGTCTAAATGATCTACATGGTGGTATATTGTGTTTAGAGAGGCAAGTAGTGGATATGCAAAATATGTTGCTGGAATTAAGTAGCCAAATTGTTTAAATCAAGAAAAAGTTTGTTAATCTTTGGGAGATGAGGTGAGAAGGCACAGAATGAGACTGAGTGGAGTGCTGGCAGTGGAGGAGTAGTTGACTGTCTTGAATTTGTGAAAAACAGAATGATACAATGGACCAGCTTCTCTAAATAACCATCTGGAGCAGAAGAAAGAATATATATTGACACTGCATTACCTCATAGAGTGCATGGTTGTCTGACAGTGATTTTGGTACATTGTGTGACCTGGTAGTAGAAGGAGTAAGTTTTGCCACAGTTGTGGTGACAAGGAAGTGGATTACAGTTGAAAGAAGAGCAGTAAGGATGAATCAGGATTCCTCAGAGATGATTTTACAGCAATAAATTTTGTTTCTAGGCCCAATTATAAAGTGACAGTGGTGTAGAATTAGGTGTACAGTTATCATTCCCAGTGGTCCTTAAGGTATTTTCACCCAAGTGAATGCAAATGTTTACATCTGCTCAGTGAGTGGTGGATGTTTAAGAAGGATTATATCGGGGGGCGTGGCTAGCATGAGCTCTGAGTAGCAGCCTTTTACTTCAGCTCTGTCTATTCAAATTACTTTTGACAGGAATTTTTTAAAAATACTATTCTAATAGTGGAAATTTTTATATCATTGGATTCTTTATATAGTATGTCAAATCAGTGGTAAGAAGTTATTTTTCATCAGTCAACATGAGCTTCACAAAAACTTCACATACTGACATAACTTTTAAAAAGGATCTGCAATCTTTGTTAACTAATATCCAAGAGTTAACTTCCAAAATAGACAGATTGGATATGAAATTGGATACTTTTAAAGAAAATTTTCAAAGCAGATGGACATTCTTCATGAGGATATGCAGCAACAAAAACAACTAATTTCTGGGATAGAAACAGCATTAAATGACATGGAAACTAGGATACAGGAAGGTGAGCACAACATAGAATTTCTTTTAAAGCAAAATACATTACTTCAAACAAAAATAGATGACCTTGAAAATAGGTCCCGTCGTAATAATGTAAGAATATTTGGCTTACCTGAGAATACAGAAAATAATAACATGGAGAAATTTCTGACATCTTGGATACCTGAAGTTTTAGATCTTCCTGAAGCTCTATCATATGGAATTGAGAGAGCGCACAGGTCATTGGTTTCATCAAAAAGTAATAAAACTAACTCAACAAGATCTGTAATTGTCAAATTTTTATCTTCACATGACAAAGAAGTTGTTCTTAAAATTGCTTGGTCTAAAGCTCCAATCAAAATAAAAGACAGTTTGATACGCCTTGACAATGACTATTCTCCTTTGGTATTATCTAAAAGAAAAGTTTTTTTTTTTTTACCACTGATAAGAGAACTAAAGGAAAATCAAATAAAAACACAACTACTATTCCCTGCTAGACTAAAAATCTTTCATCAAAATACTACAAATATATTTGAAGATGTAGATTCTGCCTTCTTTTACATTAAAACAAACAAAATACTAGCAAAAGTTGAAGATATGGAATGGATAAATACTAGAACAAAAAGACTTGCTGAAAATGGAACATGGATTAGTACAGAACAAAAGAAAAAAACATAAGAAATGACTTTATCTTCACAATATACAAAACTAATAATATCTAAACTAGATACAAAATAAACCCAGAAGTTGGGGAGAAAGAAACTGAGACAACTGGTAAGTTATTATTTAAG
Organism: Protopterus annectens; assembly: GCF_019279795.1. Lineage (NCBI taxonomy): Eukaryota > Metazoa > Chordata > Ceratodontiformes > Protopteridae > Protopterus > Protopterus annectens. Next base: position 893,713,213 of record NC_056737.1, read on the forward strand.
TAATTTCCTTTTCTTGCTACATTGTACACGTTACAATATATTTTTTAATTTCCTTGTTTAAAATGAACATCAAGTAGTAATATTGTATTATTTACTTAATTGAAAGGATGTTTGTTATTTCATAAAGTCGCTAGAGTAGTTTCTTGATTTCATCTTTTAGTTATTGTGGAAAATTATGGTGTTGTGAAGCTTATTCTTGTAGCAAGACAAAGGCAAATGCTAACTGATGTTGTTCTGTAGTGATATAAGCATGCCGTTTGAATGTATGGATGTTTCTTTGATGTCTTTTATTTGTGGGATATGCTGCAGCATGTGGTGTCTATGGATGGTGGAGGCATTGTTTACTATATGTTTTGTGGAATATGTAGGGCAGAGATGGTTGCCGTTAGCAACACTGTAGTTTATAGGCTTCTAGTCTTGTTTCATGAAACGCTTATCGTGTTCAGGGATCGTTGAGTTAGTAGTTGTTTATGGCTTTTAAATCAAATGCTTTGTATAATTAGAAGTGTTCGTGTTTTGTAATAAGTACTGGTTACCCTCACTTATTTCGTAATTGGGCTGTGTTTAGTGTTTGGTGGTGGTGCGAATGGATATAATATTGGAAGTTTTAGTGAGGGATGTTTTGAACATAAAGTACTGTGGTGGCTTGGTTCCATTTTTTTTTTCTGCCTTTCTTTTCAGGATACCAGGTCTGTATGCGATGGGTAAGGTTCGAGCTGCTCAGAAGCTTCACTTTAAAATGTTTACTTACATTTCCTGCGGAGATAATCTCGTGTGTTAATTTGACCTAATGAGACTCACGATCAGAAAAGAGAAGCCTCTTCAGATATAACTGTTTCCTCCTGCTTTTGATGCTTGAATCCTGACGTAACAGATTGAACCTTGAACTGGTGAGATTACAACAGTCGCATAGAACCTTCAAATGCATATAATAAAACGTGATCACCCTCACTACTTTTATTGTAGATCTGAGAAGAGAAGTTTAAAACCATTAAATTACTTTTTCTCATACCCTTGAAAATGAAACGTTTTAAGAAAAGAGACTGAGGGAAATGAGCAGGAAAGTGTGAGTAGTGAACATTAACTTACACCAGAATATGAAAGACTGATTACCACTATCATTATTATCCTTATTAATTTCACTAATATTCATATAGTAAGTTTCTAAAAGTGTCCTTAAAGGTTTATGCAATCATTTTGATTCTGTTGAGAAGCAGGTTTAGATTATCTCATTCCTTACTCACACACACACACACACACACACACACACACACACACACACACACACACACACACACACATACACACACACGCACACGCACACACATGCAGACACACATACAGACACACACACACATATATATATATATATATATATATATATATATATATATATATGAAGCGTAGACCTGCTTCAGTTATGAAGGTGTATCCTACTACTATCATTGGTTCAGTATTAATATGTCTCTCTGAAATTATCATCCCAATACTGCAGTCAAGAAAAGCTTGAACTTTAAAGTTACTTATGTTTAAGAATAATTCAGTAAGGTGTGCTTTTGATATTCAATTATTTTTACTTGACTGCACTTTATTGGTACCCTTTGCAACACAAAAATTTCCTCATTAATTGTAATTTTTGTAAAGATTAATTCTCACTTACAAATAACATGTACATTTTTAATATTATACAAATATAAATATATCAGTTATTTTAGTTTTGTTGCAATAAATACTTCTAAAGAGTTTTCATGTTATGAAGTACGTTGGAACTGTTATATTTGATGAATAGTTATAGGAAAAGTGATAAGTTAAACAGTTAAGACACTAAGGTAAATAATATTGCAATATAATATATAAATATTATATATTCATACACTGGTTCACCAAAGTCATTCTACTTATATATTTACAATATATTTCGGAACAAATGGATATTAGATTACAGTTTTATGGACTGAAGTTTATTATTATACTAGAACAAATTGAAACTGTTGTTTGAAAATATATCATTTAGTAATATTCTAAATGAATGATTATGGTTATATTTTACTTTTTCTTTTACAGTTCAGATGAAATATATTTAATGTGTAGATATTCTATTAATGGTTTATCTTGTTTATGTAATTCTTGTGTACTAATAGTATACTAATATGTTTTCATATAAAGCCATATTAATTCTATCTAAGTATATATCTCTCATTAGACAGTTGCTAAATAGAGGTTGTTATTGGTTAGAAGGTTAATTTAAATGATAGTATGTCACTCAAATTGGGTGTTTTATATTCCAGGTGGGTTCTAAGGGGTTATAATGTTTGTGATTGTTATTATTAGAGTTTTATAACATTTATTCTTTTGACATTCTCAAACACTGATAAAGAAATAAATAATATTTCACTTTCATCTCTATTAGATGTTAAGCATAATCAATTATACAGTATTTCTACATTTATTAATAATAAATTAATTCAGTTAATAACTTTCTTATATTCTCTATATTCCTTTAAATGAACTCAAGAGGTATTTCTCTAAACATAAATTGAATAAACATTCCTAGAAAGAGGTGTAACTTATTTAAATTCATCAAATTACATAAATCTCAATTAATATTTCTACAAGAAACACATTTAATAAATGAAGATATAGTCAGACTAAATAATAAATCATATAAAGTACTAGTAAGTTCACAACACACTCAAAAAAAGAGGAGTTGCAATACTATGGAACAATTCTTTGCCAAGTCCAAAAATAATTGGCACATTTACAGATGATAAAGGAATGTTTTGTCTTGTTTCAGTTGAATTAAATAAGAAGATTTATACGTTAGTAAATATATAATGGATCCCAGGAATAGGAACTAACACTGTGAAACAGCATTTAGACTTTATTATACAATTATCTAAAGGGAACATAATACTGGCAGGAGATTTCAACTGTATTCTGGACATCAAAGATTCACCTTCAAGTAATAAGAGAAAAATCACACCATCAGCTAAAAAATTAAAGGAATTCTCAGACATATATTTATTAAAAGATATACGTAATTTCGCAAATCCCAATTCTTTATTATATACTTTTTTCTCACATACATAATACATTTTCTAAGATAGAGTTTTTTTCTCTAATAACTTAATAGATTCCTTAATAGATGCCAAAATAATCACATGTCCAATTTCAGATCATAGTCCCATCCTATTTGAAATTACAATTAATAGTAATTACAGTACCCACATAAGAAGAATACTGGCTTATATAACAAAATTAAAGGAATTTAAAGAATTTATAGATTTAGAAAGTTGGATTTTTATAGACACTAATAACACTAATTAAACCAGTGAAATCTATATATGGGATGCTCTTAAGGCTTATCTTTATGGAAGAACTCTTAATTGTTTTTTATAAAAAAAAGAAAGGTTGGGATGAACAGCTACTTGACATACAAAATAAATTAGATATATTAAAACAGAATCAAGAGAGAGATTTCGATAAAAAAGGGAAAAAAAGGAAATAAATGCACTAAACAATAAGTATCTAGAGATATTAAATCATAAAACTATGATTGCTTTGGAAAAATTCTAATTTATACAATTTTCCACTAATCCACGGTCACTCAACATGTTAGCTAATAAAACTAAAAGACTATCCAAATTTAATCATATAAATGAAATAAATTCACATAAGGAAAAAAAAGGACAGTCTCAGACATACAAAATATGTTGACAGAATTTAGACAACTTTTCATTAATATAAATCATCATACTGCGACAATTGATTCTAATGAAGAAATCAGAACCTTTATTAATAAATATACCCAAAATAAACTATCAAATGAACAAACTAATATTATAGACAAACCCATTACTTTAAATGATATTGAAACACAAATGACCACATTGAAATTAAATAAAGTTCCTGGAAACAATGGCATTATTCCTGAGATTTATAACATCTTGCCTTTGAATACATTAGAATTATTATGCAAGGTTTACAATAGTGCTCAAAATTGAAATATAACTCCACCCTCATGGAAATACACATTTATCTCCCCCCATCCTGAAATTCAATAAAAATCCCATTCATTGCTCATCATATAGGCCAATTTCTTTGTCAAATGTTGACTATAAAATGTTTATGTCAATATATGCCAATAGGCTTAAAATCTTTTTACCATCACTAGTAGAAGATGATCAAACTGGTTTCATTATAAATAGAAAATCTTATGATAACATCAAAAGAACCTTATCTTTAATAGAATCAGTCAAACCTTTAAATAAAAACCTAACATTAATTAGTCTAGATATAAACTGTGCATTCAATTCGGTTAATTGGGATTACGTATTTATTTTATTACAAAGTTTAAATTTTCAAATAATTTTATTAATTTAATAGCCCAATTATATAAAGATTGCTAAGTATATATTAAAAGAGGAACAAATATTTCTCAAAATATTCCCATCATTAAGGGTACCAAACAAGGTTGTCCATTATCTCCCTTATTATTTACATTATTTATAGAGCCTTCGGCCAACTTGATAAGAAATAATGTGGAAATTGAAGGATACAAGATAACCTCAAATGAATCCTCCAAAATACAAATGTTTGCTGATGATATTCTAATTACATTAGAAGGAAATAAATCCATCAGAGCATTATTCTCAGATATGGAGTATTTTCAAAAAAAAACAGGGTTACTGTTTAATAATAACAAAACTCAAATACTAATTTGAGCCATAGGAAATTTGATTTACAGGATGATTAGAAACAATGCATAACACAATCGGAAGAAATATGTTATTTGGGTATTGTGATTACTAAAAGTATTAAAGATATTGTTCAAGTAAACTATAATCAAAGTCCAAAGATAATAGAAAACCTTACTCAGAAATGGAATAAGATCCCATTCTCAATGGATGAGAAACTTTTAATATTTAAGATGATCTTTTTACCCAAAATGTTGTATATTATTCAATCAATCTCCTTACCCTCTCCTACTTATATTATTAAAACATTAAATTCTGTGATGCATACAATTTTATGGTATCCAACCAAATCCAGAATAGCTTGGTCCACCCATATGAAAAATTGGAATAATGGAGGTATAGCCATCCCAAATTTAGAAATGTATGCAATCTCATCAATGGTTAAAACTATTTTTCTTCTTATAGATCCACAATATTCAGCCAAATGGAAAACAATTCTAGACATTTTTATCTTGAAAAGCAATAAATAACAACAGATCCCAGAAAATAGACCTGTTAAATAATACTTTCATATGGGTTTTAAAAGAATGCATTACTTTTAACAAAACTCGGAATTTTAAATCAAATTATATAACTCTTTTGTTGAGATCTTTCAGAAATTTAATGTTTAAATTTAATAATGTTAAAGATTGGTTATTTCTGTTATTCCCAATAGCCTATACACATAGTGCTATATTTTCCTCTGATTACTTAAAAATGTGTTCATTTAAAGATAAAAAAATAATATTTTGGTTTCACATGATGTCAGATAATGACTTAAAATCTATTAACATACTTAAAAATTAATATGATTATGTCTCTCTTTCTTGGTTGGACTTACATGAAACAAGGAATATGTTTTAAATAAGTTCGATATTATGTCTTTTACAACCAAGAATTCAATACCTAAGATTATTCAATATATGGTTTTATCTACACAACATTACTTCCTACCAAAAACATATTATCTCACATATATAAACTAATTAAACTTGACATGGAAGCTGTTTCAGATACCAATTGGAATTACTTTACTTTAATTAATAATCATCCTCCTACAGAAGATGATAAATAAACATATTACAGTCAGCTAGTTTTACCACCTCATCATTGAAATGGAAACGTTTTACTTGGAGATATTTACACAGATCTTTTATTACCCCATTCTCTCTTAGTAAATTTAATAAAAGTAATGTCAACTGTTGGAGATGTAATATAGACGTAAATGCAGAATGGGCTCACATGGTATATGATTGTGTAATTTTAAATGAATTTTGGAAAAATGTTAATTCCTTTTTACAAGCTATCTTCACAGATAATTTTACTCTCACCAAGTCACTTGTTATTTTCAATACTCCTGTACCTAATTGTATAAGCAAAGTTAATCAATCTTTAGTCTGGACTATATTATTAGTTGCCAGAAAAATAATTACAAGAAACTAGAAATCCAATACTACTCCCTCGATTCAAGAATTCAAATCTTTACTTCTGGAAGTCTGTAATATGGAATATTTAACTATCAAATCAAGATCTCCTCGGAATACTGTCAAATGCAATATATGGGAAAAGTCTACAATTTATTACAAAAGTAATTATTTAATCAATGTATAATTGTTGAGAATGTCTTTGTATATAGTTTTCATTCTGTTTGTTGTATTACTATTTGACTATCTATTTGAAAATTGTTCATTTCTAATGTACATATTATTTTTTTTTAATTTTAATTCTAATAAAACTGTTTTGAAAAAAAGAAGGCTTATATCAAACACTGGGCTACAGGAATGTGGAATCTTAGGACTCAGGCAAAAATAATAACTTTTGAAATAGTGTAGGAATGGAAAGAAGAGGAGGATGAAGAGGGGGGCGGTATTATTGTTAAATGTTCTTTGGGCAATCATGCTGGCAGGATAAAATTATATGGGCCATACAAAGAGATTTGATGCATTGTGGATTATTAATATTTCTGATTTTTTTTCTGCATCTGTGCACATTTCAAATTATATATCCAATGGATGCTGGAGATGCATGGGGGATGAATCTAAAGGAGGTAGGAGTAATGGTCAAATCACTACAGAGGCAGGGTGATATGTCAATATACTTAATTGTATATCTGTTCTAGGACAAGACATGTGAGTACATGGGGGAGGAGATGTTAGGGATTAAATAATAGTAAATAAATACTTCTGGTTACAATGTGGTGCTGCATCTCATCCCTGGCTTCTGGATGTGATTCAGAGTTAGCATGGGGGGAGACCTAGGTGGGCTGATGGACAATCGAGGGAACCAAAAAGATAGCAAAAAAGTAATGGTAGAAGAGTGACAATCATATTTCCTGCTTGACTGTGGCTGCATAGAGTTGGTATTTCAAATTTTGGTGAACTGGTTGAGCAAAACAGTAATCAGGCCAAACACAAATTACTAAAATGGAAAATACGAAAAACAAATGTGAAGTACCATTTCATGTTTAATGTAAGGGACAAACTACAGGTTATGTTTATAATTAAACTGTGTTTTAATAACAAGTACAGCATTTTAAGGAGATTATGCTATTGGCTTATGTAGGCTTTAATATGATTGTTTCCAGACAAGTAAAAAGATAACGATGTAAAATAACATGGCTATTAATCCTGCAGCATTTGACTATTATAATTGTGGGAGAGTGGGATGTGTTTTTAATGCTGGAATTATGATGTCCAGCTGGTGTGTAGATAGGATTCCTGATTAAACAGGTCTTCCCAGAGATCTGGTATTTCAAGTGTTGGTGGACTTGTTAACTAAGCCATGAAATAATGATTGGTAACATAGCTTGTTAAAATCACAACAAATATGTAAAAGAAACATGAATATCTATTTTAAACTTCATGGTGTTAAAATATATTTAAATATAATAGAATGTGTAAAGGAGCTGATGCTGCTGCTTTGCCTAAGCCACTCCCATGACTCAGTGTGACTAGGTGAGTATAGAGATGTGTGGCTTTAATTCTCTGTAAATTATATGGACATGGTCTAAAATGTTATTACTTCAAAAATGTTTATTTAATAAGAATGGAGCTACAAGAAATGTATGTTTCTGTGCACACTAATGTTAAAGCTATAGTAACAAGTTGGTATAGTATGCTTTCTTAGTGAAGAGTTTTAATGTTTATCTATTGGCCTTAGTTAAGATGTGACAGTTTATGTAATGTAAGTGTCAAAGAATATACTGCTGTTTTTGTAATACACATCTAAATAACAGAGAGGGTGGGATTCCTGCCAAGTTGAGTAAGGTGCCTTTATGATTCTTTGCATACTGATAGAATAAGCTAAGAAATATAGACAAAGGGCTGTAAAAGCAATATGTTGCTGTCTTAAATCATTTAAGAGAAAATTAATTACTGTGATGCTCTATACCATTTTTGGAAGTACCTTGTATCTTAATTGGTATATGTAGCCATTGGGTGATGTTATCAAAACAATGTTTGTTGAAGTGTGCTTTTGTCACTCTGTTTAAAATAGGACTGTAATCAAGTGTGATGAATTTAGTGAGGTGGACAGTAGGCTAGACACAGTCCACTATGGATGTTCTTACTGCGTGACAGTACAGCATCCAGATATAACCTACTTTACCACTGCCCAAACTAAACAGTAACTCTTTGAAAAGCAGTGCCATGGAAAATAGTAAAACACCAAGTGCATTACTGATTCAATAATAAAACTGAAAGTGAATGCATTTATATTGCTTTATCTTGTCATGGCTGAAATCCAGAAAAAAAAAACTAAGAGCAAGTATCTGTAAAAAGGCTTCCCATACTACAATTATTTCAGCTCTACTCCAGCATTGTTCACTTAATATGATACCATGCTGGGGTGGAGTTTCATAGGTAAGTACTAGGCTATCAATCTGCAGACTATTGCAAGCTTAACCAACAACCAGAGATTAGAATCAAACTCTGTACTTTGCATTTACAAGGTAAAGACCTTAGCCATTATACCAAGTACAGAGCAAAATAATCTTTAGCATTCCAGTGAAAGTCTTTGCAGTTTCAGTTAGGAAATGAATAATTTCACCAAAAAACACATGTAACTGTTACCACTAAGATAAGTAATACTGCTTTTACAAAGTGCAACAAATCACTTTAATGTTTTAGAACTGCTGAATATGTATTTTGTTCTAATCAGTAATATATATATATATATATAGAGAGAGAGAGAGAGAGAGTTCAATCCAGTATACTATCAGCTCTGGGGGTACAGTTTTCAGAACCTTTCAGACATCAACCAAACACAGGGCTGCTTTTCAAATGTAAAAAGAGTTCAGAACATCTTCTCCAAGGTCAGGGTAAATGCAACATAAGTAACATATGCTGGACTACACACATATGGACTATACACCAATATGGAGAATAACAAGAGGTCCCAGGTGAACCCCAAATGTTAGCTGTGTAAAGCACAGACTTTACCATTAAGCCACTGTACTGTCTCTACTAAACTGCTGTTTATACTGATTGAGTCAAGGCATGCTGTCTTCCAGTTGTAATTTATTATAGCATACATCATTGTTTGAATGGATAAATCTTGCATCTTTTAGTAGTGTACTTGTTCTGCTTTTGATTTATGCTTTTTATCCATCACATTAAAGCTAAGAACAGCTTTGTGCATTTCCAGACTGCACAGATCTTTGCCCAGTTTTGTAAGTCAGCAGTCATAGCTGTTATTTAACAATGCTAAAGTGCATTAGTTAACTGTTTTGTCCTGCATCAAGTAGTTGGACTTCTTCCCAAAGAGAAGCTACATACAAAATCTATCAGGTGTATAACATGTCAACTAAAGATTTTTTTCTGGTGCTGTTATTTATGTTAAAGAAGTCGACTAACAATTTTTGTTTGTTTTGTGTTTCCACAGGTATGCTCTGTGCTATATGAAGAGACTGTCCCATTAGTTCTACAGTTATTTAAATTACTTTAAAGAAAGAATACAACAACAAGTTTCACAGTTCTTAGTTCCCTAGCTTGATGCTTTTTCTTGTTTTGTACATGTTGACATGGGTTTTCATCTCACATGCTGATGATATGGCAGCAAGTTTATTAGTGATGATAAATTTTCCATGTGTGTTTGTGGTATGTGCATGCATGTGCACAGTAGTATGTGCAAGTGTGTGTATGTGTGTGTATGTATGTATGTTTTTTGGATGCGAGCATGCATGTGTGTGTGTGTGTGTGTGTGTGTGTGTGTGTGTGTGTGTGTGTGTGTGTGCGCGCGTGTGCATGTACATGTATGCATGTATGTCTGCCTGTGTCTGCCCATTGAAGAAATGGTATCTTATCTGGGATTAGTTCTTATCTTGTGTTCACTGCTTGGCAGAATAATCACTTATAGTCTCCAATTCTCCATGATCCTGATTTAAGTACAATAGCTACAGTAAATTGATGGAGGCACAAAAAAGAATGAATTCCTGTACTCACTTTCTAGATCCATCTTATCAAAGGTAGATGCACCAAATAAAATCCCTAAAAGCCTTTCCTTGCAAGAAAAGTCATT
>NC_056737.1:893728465-893793181 GCF_019279795.1 Protopterus annectens
TAGTGCTCATGCTAATTAACAAGTTTAAGCTGGGCTTCATCTGTGCCGTGTAACCTTACCTGATAGTGCTACATTAGCAACTCAATGAACAGTGTCAGTATCGGGGGCTCATCCAAGCATGGAGCTCTAGCTGATGTGTGAATCCGGCTAGATAGATTTTCTACAACCGTCCTTCCTGTAAACTCTGGTGCAGCCTCCTTTTTCCACGGTCATAAACCAGTCTAAGATCTTTGTTGTTTCCAGGTATCCAAGTTGTGGCTCTTACCCTCACCTTCTAGCCACCTGTAGACAGTGTGATGTCCGGAGATGCAGCTCCACAGAGCGCCAAGCAACAAGCCAGCTATGCGCTTATCTCATTGGTCCAACAACTGCAGATGTTGCTTCGTTGCTAGGAGCGTTGCTAAGAGCTGAATTACGCTTTGAGCATCTCAAGAACAACTCTAAGGGCTGCTGCTCCTGTTTTCATTTCTGAGCTAAAATTATACCAGCGGCAATCAGCTGTGCTTTACTGTGTTGAAAGCAACAAACCAATCCTTAATGGATCAGGACTGCAAGGCGAGTGTATTCTGATTTCTGAATGATAGTTCAAGACGCTACTCTGACGAATAGGGGCTCAGGTTTTCATGTTTTTTTTTTTTCAGCAAGCGATCGTACAGCAAACTGAGGCACCTAGGGTGTTAATTCAGAGGACTATCTTGATGGCCCAGGTTTTCATCACTGGCAATAAATTTATGCAAACAAAGGAAATTAAATTAGGTGAAGTGCTTTTAGTATATGCTGTGCACGCAGTTATCAAAGAAATCCATGTTACTGCATTTAATTTATTTTTTGATGATTCTACTATAAATAAGCTCACAATCACACATAATTTTAAATGGTAATTTCACAGATACACTAAAGTCAGGGTAAACGCTGCAACTTCCAGGCCAAAAATCCTAATGATTGACTGTGGAGCCTAAATTGCAAGATAGTATTTCCAAATAAAGGCAGCTAATTGTTTTATAAATACACATCTGTTTAACAGCTGATGTGTCTGAATTGATATGGTGAGCAATTGCAACATGTAGTCTGAAAAATCTTGTTTACATTCTTTGGTTTGTAGCTTGGAATATGACAGAAATTCTACAGTAGCTTAAAAAAAGAAATATTATGAGTATCCAGTGTAAGATACTAGTATTATTTTTAGCTCTATTCACTGCGCCTAGCATGTTTTTATTCCTTTGGCAATTTACTTCTTGGGTTTTTAGAAGATCCTATTGGATTCTGATCCATAGCATATGGTAGTCAAATTACTAATAGACTAGTCAACCTATTGTCCATACTCATTTTTGTGTTCCTCACCCACACATGAGTGGGAGGGGAGACAGTGATAGGGTGAATACAATTCACGGATTTGATTCCCCAAGTCTATGCATGCATTTTATGCATAGCATTCAGTTCTTACCCCCAGAATCAGGGATAAATCCAGAAATAATTAGGGGCAATCTGAAATACTTTTTAAAATATTAGTGGCATTAACCTGAGACATTGAAAAAAATAAGAGAATATGAATTAGCCTGCATTTTCTGAAATAAAAGAAGTGTACAACTCTAATTATTGCCATTATTTTTAGGTGTAATCCACCACCTTTTCTCCCAAAATCACCAGTTTTAGGAGGGATTATCGGGGACAAAGCAATATTTTGAGATAAAATCAGGGAATCCCTGAAACTTAGAGACAGTTGAGAGGTATGATATTGTATGACTTTGAGCCAGTCACTTGAAAGAGAGAGTGCCCTCCTGGGTTTTCCTTGAAAAGAGATAGATCTGTTTATTGACTTACCATGCTAACAACTGAATAAATTAGAAAAATAGGAAGAGAGAAACAGAGGAAGAGATACACAAAGAGAGAAACACGAATGTACCTGTAGCAGTTGATTTTTTATTTACATATTTGATTCCCTGACACACACTAAACATTTGAATTATACTCTGATCTCCTTGTACTACAAAGTGCTAATGATAAGAACTTGTCTTGCTACCAAGCCATAGCATTCTGTCCTTCAGTCATCTGAAAACCATGTTTTGCATATCATATAACAGTGTTCTACTCTTTCTTGGGTGTGAGTTCAAAAGTGATGTGCCATTATTATACTGTGGAGGCCAGAAAATTGTACAGTAATACCAACCAAGAAAACCTTTCTTTAGCAGCCATGTAGACCTTATTGGAGGAGCCTTCAAATCATAATGACAACTGCATAAAGAAAATGGTGGTCAAGTCTTCTTCTTTAAATTATCTCTTTTGCTTATCACGTGTGTACTCCAATCATCCTTTGCGCAGCTGTTTTGCCTGCCTTATCTAGGTATAAAATGTTAATAAAACAAGTCCCAAAGTAGGTAGTTCTGAAATCCAGAGCTAAGAAACAAAACTAAAGAGGCTGCCTAGCAAAACATACCAAAAACCCTGACTGAGCAACAAGTTTAAAAATCTTCCTGCAGGCTCAGATAAAACACATAAAGTGATTCACTTCAATGTTTTATTAAGGAGCATTAAGTGCTTTTGTCCTCCTAATTCAAAGGACTTTGTCAGAACTAACACGAATGTCAGCAAACTTATATTTATACATTACTCATAGGTAGTGATTACATAATAAATCAATCATTCCATCACCTTAAAGTGACAGGCACCTAATTCATACTGTAATATAGTAATGTCTTTCGGCTTTTCCCAGTTAGTGGTCCCACAGCGGAACACTGGTCCGCATATGATTGACATTAGATTTTTACAGTGCTGAGGTGCCAGCCCGATGTCCAACCTTCAGTGAAGGCACACCCATTCACACACATACCTACCTGCATGTCTTTAAACATCACTCGACCACAGGGAGGACATGCAGACTCCACACAGAAGGCGCTCCAGCTGAGAATCAAACCGGAGAACCTCTTGCTGTGAGGCGACAATGCTAACTGCTGCACCACCTCAACCTTCTAATTCATACTGTAATATAACATTCATATATTAATATGTAAAACCATACACAAAAGTGAAAATAATTACAAAATAATGAAATAATAAAATATTAAATAAATATTTTTATGTAAAAATGAATTCTTTACATGTCTTCTTCTTTCGGCTTTTCCCGGTTAGGGGTCACCACAGCAGATCACCTGTCCACTCATGATTGGCAGTGTAGTTTTACAAGTGTTGAGTTGCCAGCCCAGCGCCCAACTTTCTAATCATGATAATTATGCAGACAAAATAACATCATTTAGTCCTGGTTCTTTATTCGCCTCCAATAACAACTGCTAGGTCAATTCCTTATATTCAATAAAATCCTCCCACTAGCCCCCTCTTGGAGCTGTTTTTTCAGTTCTAAAATGAAGAATTAAAAATTCCCTTTTTGACAACTTTGTAAGTGCTTTGCTAAAGCATTGTTGTCATTGTTTTTACTGATGTCATATATGTGTGTGTATGTCTGTTTCCTAAAAGTTCTTTCTGTTTTTTTCTGTGTAAAAAGATCCACATTCATCATGCATAACCATCTATATTAACCCACTACTGTTACAATTATAGTATTGATTCACCCTTATTGTTCTATTCCTGGTCAATACAATTATAGTATTTATTCACTCTTGTTGTTCTATTCCTGGCCAATAATGTAATACTGTTTGTATTACTTATGTGGGGGGAACATTGTACATGCCCCACATTTAAAGGTACACATTTTTCCTTGTGGATTATTACTAATTTGTTCTCTTTTCCTTTCATAGAAGTTCTTTAAGCATCTACCTTTTTTATAAAATGTTTACAAACTGAATGTACTGAATTTGCCGATACAGCTAGCCAAGATAGACCCTTGTTTCATGGAACTTCTATGATATTTAATAGACATAATGAGGTGCCTACCTACAATTCTAGAGAGTTCTCTAAATCCAAGAGCTACAAGCTTGGCTGCATCCAGAATTTGTATTTCAAAACAATGAACACTGCAATCATTCGTCATCCTATCTGGATAATATCAGTAAGTTTGAATGAGTCTTGCTTAAATATCACTCTGTACTCAGGCAATTACTTTTTAAAATAATGTTTAGTTAAAAAACAGATACCAAAAGGGTTAGGGTTAAGAGGCTTCAAGTACCCAAATAATGTTGTCAAGGTTTCATAATGTGTTTCATAATGAATTGACTGAAATGTTTGACAGATGGGGTTTTGAACTTATGAGAGTGATTATTGCATTTAACAATAACACCATGAATATTTTATGGGCTGAAATTGATGCCCTAAATAAGACTATCCATGATGATCTTTTATTTACTTTGGATGAATATAAAGATAGCTTCACCAAAGTGTTTGTTGATGTTGATAACAAGTGTGATATCTCCAGAAACTGGAAAATAGGCAAGTTGGCTAGAGACAAAATGGATTATGAACTTGCAAAGGTCTTCCTAACCTTAGAAGCTCAGCTTTTAGTTCTGATCCACCTGACAATGACAACAAATTAACAGCTGTATCAAATCAAGTGTTTGTTAATGAAAGTGACCAAGGACTTTATGGCTTGGCTGAAATAGAGATTGGTGTAGAAGACCCTGTAGAGTTTCCTCTTTATGGTGGTGAGACTGACTAGTGAACAAATCACAAACTTACAGGGAAGCTCCATAGACATACAGCAGAGGATGATGAGGTGAAAGAAAAAAAGAAAAGAAAATGAACATTATAAGGGGTCATAATATTAATAATAAGCATGTATTAACTCCTATTATACAGGATGGTATTGTGTGTAAATTAGACAATTTTAAAGTTTTTTAACTATATTGATTTAATATTGACTAATTCTCATTTTCCCTTTTGGAAAGGGGCTTACTTCTGTCTCAAATTCTACTTTAAATCTTATTTAGACCTTATTAGATTTTAAACTATTTTTGTGTAAACTAAATTTCAACATTATATTTGATGCTGAAAAAGGACTTATGGGAAGTAATTTTAAGAAGAAAAGTATTATGAATCCTTTATACCCTGTCTTACAACAATTTGGTAGTTCTGTTGAATTTGATCTTAGGTTATTGCAGAATAAGAAAACAAAAAGGTTACATATTCCGTCAAAGCTGAACATCAATTGCTTATTGAGTTAACTAAAAACCCTGATATACGCATTATTTAACCTGACAAAGGTTAAATAGTTAAATTCTCATTATGGATTCAGTGGACTATGTTGGAAGGATGTTAAATACATTATATGGGGACGAAACCCATACAGTGGTTACAGTTAATGAAGTACATATCTCTT
This sequence comes from Protopterus annectens, assembly GCF_019279795.1. Classification (NCBI taxonomy): domain Eukaryota; kingdom Metazoa; phylum Chordata; order Ceratodontiformes; family Protopteridae; genus Protopterus; species Protopterus annectens. The sequence continues at coordinate 893,733,729 of NC_056737.1, forward strand.
AACAAAAAATAGATTTCACTCTGACTGATTTATTAATGCAAGAGATTATTGATGTGAAAATTTTAGAATTTTTAAACAACTATCCTAGAATTCCAGCGATTGTTTGGGATTCCCAAGGTCTACACGAATCCTAATGACCCATCTCTTCATCTAATGGTGGCTGCAAATGGGTCAAAAACATACCCATTAACAGTATTCATTGATAGGAAGTTAAAATCATTTAAAAATAGGAAAACACACATCTTACATGATACATGGGATTTTTTAACTAGATTTAGCAATCCTATATATAAGCAAGCTATTATATTTGTAACTATCAATGTTGTAGATCTCTTTATTGTCATACCTCATGAGGAAGGCATTGACTGGTTTGAGGACGTACTTGTGGACGTAGATTTTTGAACATCCAAAGACATACGCCTATTGTATGAATTAAAGGAACTAGTTTTAAAACACAATTATGTGTATTATGAGGGTGAAATTTTCAAACAGAATAATGGTGTTGCAATTGAAACACAATTATGTGTATTATGAGGGTGAAATTTTCAAACAGAATAGTGGTGTTGCCATTGGTGCATCATGTGCTCCCATTTTTGCTAACCTGGCATAATATATTATGAGTTTTGCCATCTACATACCAGAATTTTGGATGATATATATATCTTATGGTGAGGAATGAAGAAGAACTGATAGATTTCATTCATTATTTGGAAATAACAACTACATTTTTTAAATTTGTCTATGAAATATATGAGCATGAATTACACTATTTGGATGTATCCATTTTTAAAGACCCGGAACATAATCGGTATGTTTCTAAAATATATCATAAACCTACTTACTGTAATTATTTTTAGATTTTAAAAGTGAATACCCCTTGTTTCAAAAAAGAAACATCATAAAGAGTCAGTTAGTCAGAGTAGCTTCAATGACATCCCAGTTTAATGATTTTAATTAGAAATGTGATTTTATCAAGACTATGTTCTTGCAGAAGGGATACCCTGATTGACTGGTAGATACAATACAAAATTAAGTTATCTCAAGTTGGGGGAGTAAATTTGTGCCTATTATAAGATGATAAAAAAAATCTTTGAAATTCCCAGCATCATCTGTATCTGACAATAATGATGTTTCCAAGGGGAATACCACTACTGCTACTATAAATAATAATATATGTCCACATACTTTATGTTTACAATTTAATCAAGATTTCAATATTATTATAAAATATTTTCAAAAAATATTGGTATATGTTCCAGCATTTACCCATGTCCTCAAAGCTATTAAAAGGAGTACCTAACATTACATATAAAAGGCAGAAACTTAAAGAACTTCTATGAAAAGAAAAAAGAACAAATTAACAACAATCTGATAGGGAAAATGGTTACCTTTAAATGTGGGGCATGTAAACAATGTCCCCACATAAGTAATACAGATAGTATTACATTATTTACCAGGAATAGAACAATAAGGGTGAATAAATCCTATAATTGTAACAGTAGTGGGTTAATACACATGGTTATGTGTGATGAATGTGAGTCTTTTTACACAGGAAAAACAGAAAGAACTTGAAAGAAATGGATATACAAGCATATATATAACATCAGTAAAAACAGCAACAACAATGCTTTAGTAAAACACTAACAAAGTTGTCAAAAAGGGAACTTTAAATAGCTCATTTTAGAACAGATAAAAAGAGATCCAAGAGGGGTCCAGTGGGAGGATTTTATTGAATATAAGGAATTGACCTGGCAGTTGTTATTGGAGGCAAATAAAGAACCAGGTCTAAATGAAGTAATTGCCCTTGTACCTTTTTTAAATTAAGGTCTGCAAAATTCTAATGATTACATGAAAAGAATTTATTTTATACATAAAAATATATATTAACTACTTTATTATTTTATTGTTTTGTTATTATTGTCACTTTTGTATGTGATCTTATATATTTATATATGAATGTTATATTGCAGTATGAATTAGGTGTCTGTCATTTTAAGGTGATGGAATGATTGCTTTATTACCTAGTCATTAGTTATGAGTAATGTAAAACACAAGTTTGCTAACATTGTGTTGGTCTGATGAAGTCCTTTGTGTTAGGAGGGCAAGAGCACTTAGTGTTACCTAATAAACTTCTAGCATACCTTTGCTACCTTCACTTAGCACAACGTTATGATATTCTTCTGTGTTTTTCAAATGCCTAGATTTTCTGCTCATTTCCTGATTCTTGCTTAAGTCATTTGTCAAATTCAGATGCTACTGAAGACATTACCAGTCCTTTCCACTCTATCGTGTTCTTCTCCTCAAATAGATGATATTCATTTATTCAACCATTCCATTTCATATAGTCACAATAAGCTGCTGTCAAATGTTTTATTTCTTTTATGAACATCTTCTCTAAAAGCAATTCCAGTATAATTTTGAAGTCTTACATCATTTTGTAGGGTGGGATGGGATTGGGGCATGGGAAGGTTGATCATCATACTTTGAGGCCCTCAAGCTAAAATAAAGGGACCCATGTAGCCCACTGACATGGAAAAGCTAGATGCCACTACTAGTAATAAATGACATGTCATAATTTACTATTTCAGTCTACCACAATCTACCTAGTAATATGCTCCCAGTGTACACAGTATAGCATTCTGAATATTATGTTTTATCAGTCTGCCACAACATATTTAGCTGCATGCTACCAGTGTACACAGTATAACATTCTGAACATTATCTTTTATCAGCGTACCACAAAATACCTAGCTATAGGCTCCCAGTGTACAAAGTATAGCATTTTGAACATTATGTTTTATCAACGTCCCATACTACACCTAACTATATGCCCCAGTGTACACAAGAAAGCATTCTGAACATTATGTTTTATCAGTGTACCATTACACACCTAGGTATATGCTCCAAATGCACACAGTATAGCATTCTGAACATTATGTTTTATCAGAGTACCACAATATACCTAGCTGTATGCTCCAGTGTACAAAGTATAGCATTCTTAACATTATGTTGTATCAGTGTACCATAACCTGCCTAGCTGTATGCTCCCAGTGTACACAGCATAACATTCTGAACATTATCTTTTATCAGTGTCCCACAAAATACCTAGCTATATGCTCCGAGTTTACAAACTGTAGCATTCTGAACATTATGTTTTATCAATGTACCACATTATACTTAGATATATGCTCCCAGTGTACAAAGTATAGCATTCTGAACATGTTTTATCAGTTGTTGCACTACATACCTAGGAACATACTCCAAATGAACACAGTATAGCATTCTGAACATTAACTTTTATCAGTTTACCACAACATACCTAGCCATAGGCTCCCTGTGTACACAGTATAATATTCTCAACATTATTTTTTATCAGAGTACCACAAAATACCTAGCTATATGCTTCCAGTGTACAAACTATAGCATTTTGAACATTATGTTTTATCAATGTACCACAATATACCTAGATATATGCTCCCACTGTACACAGTATAGCATTCTGAACATTTTGTTTTATCACTGTACCACTACATGCCTAGCTATATGCTCCCAGTGCACAATGTATAGCATTCTGAACATTATATTTTATCAGTATCCCACAACATACCTAGGTATATCCTCCAAATGCACATATTATAGCATTCTGAACATTATATTTTATCAGTGTACCACAATATACCTAGGTATATGCTCCCAATGTACACAGTATAGTATTCTGCACATTATGTTTTATCAGTGTACCACAAACTACCTAGCCATATGTTCTGAGTGTACACAATACAGGATTTTCGACATTACATTTTATCAGTATACCGCAAAATACCTAGCTGCATACTTTTAGTGTAAACAGTATAGCATTCTGAACATTATGGTTTACCAGTGTATCACAATAGGCCTAGCTATATGCTCCCAATGTGCATAGTATAGCATTCTGAACATTATGTTTTATCAGCATTCTGAACATTATGTTTTATCAGTGCACCACAACATGCCCAGCTGTATGCTGCCAGTGTACACAGTATAACATTCTGAGCAGTATGTTTTATCAGTGTACCACAATATACCTAGCTTTATGCTCCCACAGTACACAGTATAGCAATCTGAACAATATGTTTTACCAGTTTACAACAACCTGCCTATCAATATGTTCCCAATATAAACAGTATAGCATGCTGAATATTATGTTTTATCAGTGTACTGCAACATACCTACCTGTATGCTCCCAATATACAGAGTATAGCATTCTAAACATTATGTTTTTCAGTGTGTCACAATATACCTTGCTGTATCCTCTAACTGTACACAGTACAGTATTCTGAACATTATGTTCAAAATTTAAATTTTAATTGTGGTGAAATTTAAAATAAAATAAAATAAATAAATAAATAAATGTTTTATTACTGTGCCACAACCTACCTAGCTATATTCTCCCAGTGTATACAATATAGCATTCTGAATATTATGTTTTATCAGTGTACCATGATATACCAAGCTGTATGCTCTATGTGTACACAGTATAGCATTCTGAGCATTATGTTCTATCAGCATACCACAATATACCTGGCATTTTGAACATTATATTTTATCACTGTGCCACAATATACATAGGTATATGCTCTCAATGTACACTTTATAGCATTCTGAACATTATATTTTATCAGTGTACCACAACACACCTAGGTATATGCTCCAAATATACACAGTATAGCATTCTGAACATTATGTTTTATCAGTGTACCACAGTATACCTAGCTGTATGCTCCAGAGATTGTGCAGTATAGCATTCTGAACATTATGTTTTATCAGTGCACCACAATATAAACAGCCATATGTTCCTAGTGTACGCAGTATAGCATTCTGAACATTATGTTTTATCAGTGTACCACAATAGACCTAGTTATAAGCATGCAAGTGTACACAGTATACCATTCTGAGAATTATGTTTTTATCAGTGCACCACAACATGCCTAGCTGTATGCTCCAAATGTACACAGTATAGCATTCTGTGGAGTATATTTTATCAGCATACCACAACATACCTAACTTTATGCTCCCATACTACACAGTATAGCAATCTGAAAAGTATGTTTTACCAGTTTGCAACAACATACCTATTAATATAAACAGTATATCATGCTGAACATTATGTTTTATCAGTGTGCTGCAACATACCTACCTGTGTGCTCCCAATATACAGAGTATAGCATTTCGAACATTATGTTTTTCAGTGTACCACACTATACCTAGCTGTATCCTCCAAGTGTACACAGTGCAGCATTCTGAACATTATGTTTTATTACTGTGCATCAATCTACCTAGCTATATTCTACCAGTGTATACAGTATAGCATTCTGAATACTATGTTTTATCAGTGTACCACAATATAACTAGCTGTATGCTCCAACTGTACACAGCATAGCATTCTGAACATTATGTTTTATCAGGGCACCACAACACACCTAGGTATATGCTCCAAATGCACACAGTATAACATTCTGAAAATTATGTTTTATCAGTGTACCACAATATACCTAGCCATATGTTCCCATTGTACACAGTATAGCATTCTGAATATTATGTTTTATCATTGTATCACAATAGACCTAGCTATATGCTCCCAATGTACACAGCATAGCATTCTGAACATTATGTTTTATCAGTGTAGCTAGCTATAAGTTCACATTGTATGCAGTATACCATTTTGAACATTATGTTTTATCAGTGCACCACAACATGCCTAGCTGTATGCTCCCAGAGTACACAATATAGCATTCTGAGTAATATATTTTATCAGTGTACCACAATATAGCAAGCTTTATGCTCCCACTGTACACATTATAGCAATCTGAACAGTATGCTTTACCAGTTTACCACAACATACCTAGCAATATGCTCCCAGTATAAACAGTATAGCATTCCAAGCATTATTTTTTGTCAAAGTACCACAACATAGCTACCTGTATGTTCACAGTATACACAGTATAGCATTCTGAACTTATGTTTTTCAGTGTGCCACAATATACCTAGCTGTATGCTCCCAGTGTACAAAGTACAGCATTCTGAACATTATGTTTTATTACTGTGCCACAAACTATCTAACTATATTCTCCCTGTGTGCACACTATAGCATTCTGAACACTATGTTTTATCAGTGTCCTACAACATACCTGGCTGTGTGCTCTGAATGTACGTGGTATAACATTCTGATCATTATGTTTTAGCAGTGTACTGCAATATACCTAACTGTATTGTCTCAATGCACACAGTATAGCATTCTGAACGTTATGTTTTATCAGTGTATCAAAATATGCTTAGCTGCATGCTCCAAGTGTACACAGTGTAGCATTCTGAACATTATGTTTTATCAGTGTACCACACTATACCTAGCTGTATGCTCCAGTGTGCACAGTATAGCATTCTGACCATTATGTTTTATCAGTGTACCACAACATTCCTAGCTGTATGCTTCCAGTGTACACAGTATACAATTCTAGACATTATTTTTTATCACAGTACCACAAAATACCTAGCTATATGCTCCCAGTGTACAAACTATAGCATTCTGAACATTATGTTTTATCACTGTGCCACAATACACCTAGCTATATGCTCCCAATGTACACATTATAGCATTCTGAACATTATGTTTTATCATTGTACCACAATACACCTAGCTATAAGTTCACAGTGTATGTAGAATACCATTCTGAGCATTATACTTTATCAGTGTACCACAATATACCTAGCTGCATGCTCGAAGTATACACAGTATAGTATTCTGAACATTATGTTTTATCCATGTACCATAACATACCTAGCCATATGTTCTCAGTCTACACAGTATAACATTCTGGACATTATCTTTTATCACTGTACCACAAAATACCTACCTATATGCTCCCAGAGTACAAACTATAGCATTCTGAGCATTATGTTTTATCACTGTGCCTCAATACTCCTAGCTATATGCTCCCAATGTACACAGTATACCAGTGTACACAGTATAGCATTATGAACATTATGTTTTATCAGTGTACCACAATATACCTAACTGTATACTCCAGTGTGTTCACTATAGCATTCTAAATATTATGTTTAATCAGTGTGCCACAATATACCTAGCCATGTTCCCAGTCTACACAGTACAGCATTTTGGACATTATGTTTTATCAGTATACCACAATATACCTAGCTACATGCTCTCAGTGTCAATAGTATAGCATTCTGAACATTATGTTTTATCAGTGTATCACAATAGACCTAGCTATATGCTCCCATTGTACACAATATAGCATTCTGAATATTATGTTTTAGCAGTGTACCACAATGCACCTAGGTATAAGGTCAGAGTGTACACAGTATGCCTTTCTGAACATTATACTTTATCAGTGCACCACAACATGCTGAACTGTATGCTCCCAATGTACACAGCATAACATTCTGAGCAGTATATTGTATCAGCGTACCACAATATACCTAGCTGGATGCTTGAAGTGTACACAGTATAGCATTCTGAGCAATATGTTTTATCAGCATATCACAATATACCTAGCAATATGCTCCTAATGTATGCAGTATAGCATTCTGAATATTATGTTTTATCTGTGTACCACAACATACCTAGATATATGCTCCCAGAGCATGAAGTATGGGTTCATAGGTATGTACTAGGCTAATGACCCTGGAGCCTTTACAAGCCTAGCCTATAGAAGTGCCCTGGCATTGTGCTGCCCAAAGTTAGTTCCCAGTACCTCTGTCAAGTAGAGCCACTGGAGTGATCCCTGGGGGGAACTTTCTATTTCCCATCCACTCATCAAGATTTCTCTTGAAGAGGGCCAGTGAGGTGCTCTGCTTGACATGTATGGGAAGTCTATTCCAGAGCATGGTTAGTCTTTGGGTTATGAACCTGTCCCTCCATCATGTTCTTTTGATTGTTGATAAATCACTAAGTGTAGAACTAGTCAACTATGTAACGTATAAAGAACAAGGGTAACCCTCTCAGTTCTACTCCACACGGACCACGAAAACACCGGCACTTGTAGTCAATAAAATCACTGTTTATTCGATACACACAATGTTTAGCGCTTTCATCTAAATTCCTTAAACTTCCTAAGAACAATTCAATTCCATTACACTTGTAGCCTATCAACATAAATCTTAAATTTCATATCATTAACCATTTAAAGTGCCAATCTTACATAAAATCATATTTAAAACTACATATTATATGTTGTTAAAACAATATACAATTAATAAACATTTATATGCATAATTTAATAAATATATTAATAAAAAACGTTTGTTATTTCATAACTCCTTTCCCTAACTAACTTCATTTTCTAAAAAAGGCTTTACTGATATGTGGTCATTGATACCTGGATGGGAAGAGGCATTTAATTTGATTTGCCATCTGGCTTCTTGTTCTCCTAATTTCTTTTTAATGCTCCCACCCCTGGTCCCTTCCTTTAACTGTCTCTAATATTCCAAACAAAAACACACTACAGCCCTTGTTTTCTGCTATGTTTTCTTTATACTATAGTAATGATCATATATTCTTTGCCTGAGGCATTGCCTACATAATAACTGGGACATTTAGTGCATTTCGCTAAATAAACAACATGTTGTGTTCTACAATTTCCTTTATTATACCTAATAGTTGTGTGATTTGTGTCTTGTAATACTGTGCTTGTCTCATTTACTATGTATTTACAATGATTGCATGAACCACATCTTGTAGTCCCTCTCTTGTCTGTCTTGTTATCACATATTTCCTTTTTCCTTTCTAACTCATTCTTTATATTATATCCATTCATGGAGACAAACCTAGGTAGGTTTCCTACTATTTCCTCTATATTTCTGTCTGTCTTTAAAATATTCCAATTTTTGGAAATGATGTTCTTTATCTCAGCACACCAGGGTGAGTACTGAATAACACACGCTCTAGTATAATCTATTCTGTCCTCCACCTTTTTGTCAATTGCATTATTTATTAACTTGAGGGGACCTCTTCCTATTAGTGGTGTGTATTTCCTACCCCATTCTTTTTTTACATATCCTGTAACATCTTTAACTAACCACCCTGGGTAGCCCCTCTGCCTAAACATGTCTCCTATATTGTCTATTTCTCTCACAAAATCCTGGTAGTCTGATGTCATCCTAGCGGCCCTAATGCATTGACCTTTAATGATGCTTCTTTTTTGGCTCAAAGGGTGACAACTAGTGTATTCCAAATATCCATTACTAAATGTTTCTTTCCTGTAAATTCGTGTCCTAATTTTCTCTTTTTCAACTGTAATGCAAGTATCTAAAAATGCCATAACTTTGGGATCTGCATTAAATGTAAATTTTAACCAACTGCACCTAGTATTGATATACTCTTTAAATTCCTCTAATTCCTCTCTTGTACCAGTCCATATCAAAAAGACATCGTCCAAGAACCTGTAGTAGCAGGACATTTTAGTATACCATTTGGTGTTCAATATATATTCTCTTTCCCAATCATAAAGATAGAGGTTGGCAAAAAAATGGTTAATGATATGAAATTTAAGATTTATGTTGATAGGCTACAAAGAAGTATTTAAACAGGAGTGTAATGGAATTGAATTGTTCTGAAGAAGTCTAAGGAATTTAGATGAAAGCGCTAAACATTGTGTGTATCGAATAAACAGTGATTTTATTGACTGCAAGTGCCTGGTCCGTGTGGAGTAGAACTGAGAGGGTTAGTTGACTGGTTCTACACTTAGTGATTTATCAGCAGTTAGATTGGCAACATGGACTCATTGGATGAATTGCCATCTATTTTCAAAAGTATGCAGTCAGAGATGGCGATTATGAGAGGAGAGCTAACCAGGCTCATTGAAATTATCAGCCAGCCTACAATTCAAACTAAAGGCAGGGAGCCTGTGATGTCATCGCGTACGTACAACTCCGATGGTAACGGCGATATGATTCCCAATGGGCAGGGAGAGAATGAAGAGCGGAGAAGGAGCACCTCTAATGGATCCTACGGTCAAGGAGCAGGTCGTAGAGACAGGACGACTGGTGACATAGACTTAGGGTTGGAGGCAGAATATAACTTGTCCGGAGCTAGACCAAAACGGATACCGCCAAAAAGGACTTATGTAATGGCGACCAACTCACAACGCCCAGGTACTGTAACTGTGATTCCAAATCAGACTAAATCAAATGTTCATAAGAACAAGTTTAATTTTAATAATTTTCTCAATTCAGAATTTGACTTTGACAAGAAATGTGTATCTGATGTCAACCGGAAGGACAAAGATACGGACAATATTCAAGGAAATAGGACAGTGAAAGATTTAATGTATGACTTTGGGAAAAAGTTAAAAACATGTAAAAGTTTGCAATTAGAAAATGAGTACTTGAAGAAGTGTTTAGATACTCATATAGTCCCTATGGGGCTCAGGTTCTTTAAATACCCGATGGGTATTGAATTAAATGATGAAGTGGTAGGGGAATGTAATAAAATGTTTGATGACTTTGGTTTTACCTTCATGCGGTTCATTTTGAACTGCAATGACAAAAAAATATGTGGTTTGATGAATGAGCTTGATGTTTTGAATGAAACAATCACAAATGATTTCTTATATGATGAATTTGAATATTGTTTGAATACGCAATATGTATGGGTACAGAACCAAGTAAGCAAACTATTTGAAAGAAAATGTAAAAAGTATGAGAGGGACCTGGAACAATACACTAAATGGAATGCATATAGATGGCAGATGACAGGTATGCAGAAAGGGAGGAACCATCGAGATAATTATAATGAGGACCGTAAAGGTAATATATATAGATATCAATATAATAATTATGGTAAAAATAATAAATTAGATGATTTTTTAGAAGAAGAAATAGGATGGGAGGGAACCCACAGGAAACAACATCAAAGGTATTACAAAGGAAATGTGTTTCAGGGGAAAAGGATGGAAGAATACAACAACCAACAGGACAAAGGATGGAAGATGAGATAGTAAAATATAATACTGTTACCAGTGGGTATAAACAATTTTATATTCACAATTACACTAATTTAGAAGTAAAGGAAGAACACTTCACCCTTTTTAGTAGAGGAATGAAATACGTTCCAGTTAAGAAATTTAAGGTTGAAGATGTTATTATAGATTTCAAGAAATATATTAGGAAGCTGAATTTAGCTGTGACTTTTAACAACAAGAACAAAAATGTGACCAGTACTGAATTTAAGAAAAAAAGTGTATATACCCCCCCCCTTAATCCTACTCTAGCTATGTTTGAAAAAATTGTGACCGATGACTTATATGGTTATTGTAATAAGATTAACATGACCAAAGTGAAGTATAATCTAAATTTTAAAGAAGCAGAAGTATTGAGGGAAATACAATGCAACAAAAGGTTAAGAATAATGAAGCCAGATAAAGGGGGTGGGGTTGTCATTTTTGACCAAGAAGAATATAGAAACAAAATGAATGAAATTTTACTTAACTCTGGTAACTACTACACTGCCTCTGGAAATGAGGTAAATATAGGATATAATAAAATTAATTTATATCTAGAAGACTTGTTGATTGATGAGAGGATAGACACGGATTTATATGGATATTTAAAGGAAGAAAATCCTATTATAAGTACAATAATAGGCATTCCCAAGATACACAAAGACTTAACAGATCCCCCCTTTCGGCCTATAATATCTGGGAATCGGTCAAAAACTTTCAAATTTGGGAAAGTAATAGACAAGTGGCTAAAGCCAATATACACTTCTATAGAGCACATTATTATAGACTCCTGGGATTTCCTAGGGAGACTTAGAGATGAAATGGTTAAAACCCAATGCATACTGGTAACAATAGATGTAGTAGACCTTTTTTCCAGTATTCCCCAAGATGAAGGACTGGTTAGGTTGGAAAACTGTATGGAAAAGGCAAACTACTTGACCGCAGACAGGAAGCAACTCATTTTGGAATTTATGGAAATAATTTTAAAACATAATTACATCCTGTTTGAAGGGGAGTACTTTGTGCAGACTAGAGGAGTGGCTATGGGGGCAGCATGTGCCCCCATCTTTGCCAACCTCTATCTTTATGATTGGGAAAGAGAATATATATTGAACACCAAATGGTATACTAAAATGTCCTGCTACTACAGGTTCTTGGACGATGTCTTTTTGATATGGACTGGTACAAGAGAGGAATTAGAGGAATTTAAAGAGTATATCAATACTAGGTGCAGCTGGTTAACATTTACATTTAATGCAGATCCCAAAGTTATGGCATTTTTAGATACTTGCATTACAGTTGAAAAAGAGAAAATTAGGACACGAATTTACAGGAAAGAAACATTTAGTAATGGATATTTGGAATACACTAGTTGTCACCCTTTGAGCCAAAAAAGAAGCATCATTAAAGGTCAATGCATTAGGGCCGCTAGGATGACATCAGACTACCAGGATTTTGTGAGAGAAATAGACAATGTAGGAGACATGTTTAGGCAGAGGGGCTACCCAGGGTGGTTAGTTAAAGATGTTACAGGATATGTAAAAAAAGAATGGGGTAGGAAATACACACCACTAATAGGAAGCGGTCCCCTCAAGTTAATAAATAATGCAATTGACAAAAAGGTAGAGGACAGAATAGATTATACTAGAGCGTGTGTTATTCAGTACTCACCCTGGTGTGCTGAGATAAAGAACATCATTTCCAAAAATTGGAATATTTTAAAAACAGACAGAAATATAGAGGAACTAGTAGGAAACCTACCTAGGTTTGTCTCCAGGAATGGATATAATATAAAGAACGAGTTAGAAAGGAAAAAGGAAATATTTGATAACAAGACGGACAAGAGAGGGACTACAAGATGTGGTTCATGCAATCAGTGTAAATACATAGTAAATGAGACAAGCACAGTATTACAAGACACAAATCACACAACTATTAGGTATAATAAAGGAAATTGTAGAACACAACATGTTGTTTATTTAGCGAAATGCACTAAATGTCCCAGTTATTATGTAGGCAAGACGGATAGGTGCCTCAGGCAAAGAATATATGATCATTACTATAGTATAAAGAAAAGGGATGTTAATAATGCCTTATGGAGGCGCATAGCAGAAAACAAGGGCTGTAGTGTGTTTTTGTTTGGAATATTAGAGACAGTTAAAGGAAACCCAAGGTGGGAGCATTAAAAAGAAATTAGGAGAACAAGAAGCCAGATGGCAAATCAAATTAAATGCCTCTTCCCATCCAGGTATCAATGACCACATATCAGTAAAGCCTTTTTTAGAAAATGAAGTTAGTTAGGGAAAGGAGTTATGAAATAACAAATGTTTTTTTATTAATATATTTATTAAATTATGCATATAAATGTTTATTAATTGTATATTGTTTTTAACAACATATAATATGTATTTGAAGTTTTTAAATATGATTTTATGTAAGATGGCATTTAGAAAGCACACTGGCACTTTAAATGATTAATGATATGAAATTTAAGATTTATGTTGATAGGCTACAAAGAAGTATTTAAACAGGAGTGTAATGGAATTGAATTGTTCTGAAGAAGTCTAAGGAATTTAGATGAAAGCGCTAAACATTGTGTGTATCGAATAAACAGTGATTTTATTGACTACAAGTGCCGGTGTTTTCGTGGTCCGTGTGGAGTAGAACTGAGAGGGTTACCCTAGTTCTTTATACGTTACATGTTCTTTTGATTGTGGTAAAGAGGTTGAGGTCTCTGGAGTGTGTGGTGAGGAAGGATTGGGATTTCTTTAGATGTAGCATTTCTAACAGAGCTGGGTCAGACATGGCTTTGTAAGTCAAGCAGTGATCACCTCTTAGTAGATAATATGAGACAGAGAATAGCTGGAGTTTTTTGAGTCTGTCCATGTAGGACATGTGTTTAAGGCCCAGGATCCTCTTCGTGAGGTACTTTTGTGACCTCTCCAGCTGTTGCAGGTGTCTAGTGAGGTACATGCCAAATGGGGCATTATACTCTATGATTGGTCTAATGAGGGAAGAGTAGAGATAAATGATGTCCTCTTTCTTCCTGGATGCAAAACCCTTTCTAATGAGATGTGCCACTTAGAAGAACTTCCTGACCACAGTGGTAATGTGGTGGTCGAAGGAGAGGTTGCTGTCAACCTGTGTCCCCAATCTCTTATAACACCTTCAGTGTTCAGTGGGCTCCCATCGATGTGGTAATTAGTGGGAACTGAGTTTTTCCCAAAGGGGATGACAATGCATTTTTTTGGCATTAAGCTTAAGGCCATGGTTTCAACACCAGTCATTGGTCTCAGTGAGGCCTTTCTGTAGGATGTCTGCATCACTTGAGGAGTTAATAATGGCTCGCAGCTTGCAGTTGTCTGCAAACTTGGTCAGCCAGAGTCCCTCCATGTTGGCCTGGACTTTTGAGAATTAGATGCCAAACAGGAGAGGACCCTGAACCGATCCCTGTGAGACTCCACTTCTGACTGGTTGGCAGTCTGACTTGGAGTCTGCTACTTTCACACTGTGGGCCAATTTCCACCTAATGATATAGAGGTTGATGCCTAGTTTGGTGAGTTTATCAATAATTCCTGAGTGAGGAATGGTATCAAAGGCCTTGGCCAGATCGAGGTAGGCTGTATGAACTGCCTTACCCTCATCCACAGCTCTAGTGACAGACTCAAAGAAGTCAACCAGGTTGAGCAGGCATGATCTACCTTTCACAAAACTAAATTGCATAGGATCTAGAGTTTAGAGATTCCCTATACCCTTGTTAATTAGGTCCATGATGATGCGCTCCATAGCCTTACATATCAGACTCATCAGGCTAATGGGGTGATAATTTCCAGGTTCTGTAGTTGCTCCTCCTTTATGTAGGAATGACTGTAGCAGTGCGCCATTCAATAGGGGCAAAGTCTGAGGTGAGGCTGTTTGTGAACTGGGCACACAGATGCGGTGCCAGTTCACTTTGCAATTCATGTAGAACACAGCCAGAGATATTGTCGGGTCCCATAGAATCTGTATTCTTGGCCTTGGACAATGCAACTTTAACCTGTGGTGCAGTAATGCTGGGTGCCTGGCATTCTTCCAGTATTGAGATTGGTCCTTTGGGGGGAAGAGAGGGGTAAAGTTGGCACTGAATCTGTCAGACAGTATGTTGGCAATATCTGTTGGCTCAGTATAGGAGGTACCATTGTGCAGTAACTCAGAGAAAATCTGGATATTGCTGTGGAGATTCCTGATATAACTATAAAGGCTTTGTAGTTGTTTTTAGTGTCTGCCACAATTCTGCCTTCATAGCTGGCTTTGGAGGTTTTGATGACGGATCTCAACTTTTTGTTGAGGCTAATAAGGGAATTTTTCCAGTCTTGGAACTTCCCCTTTTTCTGCAATAGTTCCTTTCTTATGTTGTAGAGCTTAGTAATGGCAGGGAACCACCAGACTGGCTTATTTTTGTTTGGAGCATAGCGTTTTGGTTCTGTTGGGTATGGCTAGTTCCATGCATTTATGTACGTGTTCATACAGTGCATTGGTGTATGATTCGGCAGTCATGCATCTATTTTCCATTGGCATGGGTGCTGTGAAGTTAGCCACCTCTGTTTTTAGGAGTCCAAAGTCAGCTTTGGAGAAGTTTCTCATGGTGGATACCTTTGTGGGGGGTGTGGGTGAGATGTGGATTTCCATGGTGATTAGTTTGTGGTCAGATCTAACCAGGAAGGAATTGACTATTGATGTAAAGCAATGGTTGCCCATGTTAGTAATAACCAGGTCAAGGATGTTGCTTCCTCTACTGGGGGTAAGAATGAGCTAGTTCAGGGCATTGGAATTAATGAATTCCAGGAAGTGTTGGGTCAGCGCATTGGTACATGAGTAGTTTTCCCAGTTGATGGAGGGGTAGTTGAAGTCACCTAGTATGAGAGTGTTGGGTTGGAGCTTAATAGTTTCCAGTGTGCTTAGGAATGTGGAGTGAGAGTCTTGGGACATGGTTGAGGGCCTACAGCAGGCTACGACCTGAATTGCCATCTTATCCAATGTTAGTTGTACCTGGAGTATCTCAGATGCATTATGCTGGGCTACTAGTTTGGAGGTGTGAATATCCTTTATGAATATGGAGACACCACCACCTTTGAAGCTTCGGTCCATGTTCTGGGGCTGAAAGATGTGAAATGAGTTATAGCCTGGTAGTGCAGGGGTGCTTTCTGCTGCTTTAAACTAGGTCTCCATTACAGCACAAATGTCGATGTTCTTCATTTTGAGGAGTGCTTCAAGCGAGTGCATCTTGAGCTTTAGACTTCTAGCGTTGAGCAGCATGACCCTCAGATTGCATTTATTTATAGCTGCTATGGTGGTAATTTGGTCTTTGGAACACTGCCTAAAAGGCACTATAGGGGTGGCAAGAGCCTTAGCCAGTACCCAGAAACCCAGGGGTGACAGATGCAGGTCATCTCTGGCAAATCATCGAGGTCTGTCAGTCATGTCACCCCAAGCAGACAGATACTGGATCCCCTTAGAATGACACAAGAAACTTAGCCAATCGAAGTGAATAATTTTCTGTCTGTACTGCAGTATCATTCTGGGCGATGGTAGGATGCTGCTCAGGGCTAGGATCATACCTGCCTGGGCCACATAATCCGAGAGTTCCACCATGTCTCTTTTCATGTAGTCCGGGGAAGTGCATCTCAGGTCATTCACACCCAGATGGACAATGACAGAGTCATACTTGTATTTATTGTGGAGCGACCTGAGTACGTGTGTTATGTGTCAGATTCTGGCACCTGATAGAGTTGACTGTTACCTTCGCCTTATTCAACCTAGTGAGTGGGACATCAGTGTGCCTCACTATTGAGTCACCTATGATTATTGTACTGGGCAAGCTGTTTTGCCTTAGGGGCTTAGGTTGAGGGGCACACTGTGTAGGTGAGATATGTGTTTTGTGGTTTGTGCTGTGTTATGGTGGTCAAGTGCGTTTCTTCTTTGGAGGTCTCTACTGTTTGGGTAGATTTCTATTGAGATCCTCCATGAAGGTAGGTGTGTGGTTTGTATTTTTATGTGAGAGCTGTCATGGTGGGTGTTCTGGAGGGCTATGTGTTCCATGTGGTGTGGTGCAGGTGTTGACCTTCTCCTCTTGACCAGCTATTGTGGTCTTGACTGGAGATTGCATGGCTTCCAATTTGGAGATATAAGTACATCTCTCACAAGTCTGAGTGTTGGGAGGTAAGAGGAGAGGGTTGTCTGTGTAAATGATGCAGTTGCTACACCACCTCAGAATGCCCAAGTTCAATAGGTTAATAGGAAAAGGCACAGGAAACTGAACTTTAGAGGTAGTGTTCCGAACATTATGTTTTATCACTGTACAACATACCTAGCTGCATGCTCCCACTGTGCACAGTATAGTATTCTGAACACTATGTTTTATCAGTGTACCACAACATACCTAGCTGTGTGCTCTCAGTGTACATGGTATAGCATATGTTTTATCAGTGTACCACAATATACCTAGCTGCATGCTCCCACTGTGCACAGTATAGCATTCTGAACATTATGTTTTATCAGTGTACCACAATATACCTAGTTGTATGCTCCAAGTGTACACAGTATGGCACTCTGAACATTATGTTGTACCACTGTAACACATTATAATTAGCTGTATGCTCCTGATGTATACAGTATAGCATTCTGAACCATACCTTTCTACCTCTTAGAACAAAAAATCTGGACAAAGCCATAAATAAAAGTGGGACAAAGGACCAAAAATGGGGACAGTTTTTAAATATAGCTCTTAAAAACTTAGAAAGTTGATAGAATAACAGATTTTGCATTAGCATGAATTTTCTGAAGGATATGAAGTCTAAAATTCAAATGTCTGCCAGTATTTTCTAACTTCAATCTTTAATGATTTGCCACTAATTTGCCAGAAAACCACAATATTATGAAAAATGGACCAAAAAGTATGAGGCAAAAATCTGGACATTCTGCAAAAATCTGTGCAATTGAGAGGTATGTTCTGTACATTATGTTTAATCAGTGTACCACAACGGGATCCATATGGATCACCGAATGACAACATAACAGAAACAGATTCGGCCGGGCATACTT
Organism: Protopterus annectens; assembly: GCF_019279795.1. Taxonomy (NCBI): domain Eukaryota; kingdom Metazoa; phylum Chordata; order Ceratodontiformes; family Protopteridae; genus Protopterus; species Protopterus annectens. Next base: position 893,751,806 of record NC_056737.1, read on the forward strand.
GCGCAAAAGTGCTTTTCACCAAAAGGCACTTTCGTGTAAGTATGCCTGTTGCGGAGATCGCACTACAGTGGGGATAAGGGATAATTCCCTTTTCCCCACTGTAGTGCGACCTCGGAGTGAGAAAATTTAAGTGGGGGGGGGTGCAGGGGGGCTTGCTCCCCTGCAAAAACATAAAAGTAATTTTTTTTGTTTTTTTTTAAAAACACATTTTAACGAAAGCACTTTTTCGGTGAAAGCGCTTTCATTAAAGTGTGTTTGCTGATTGTGGATTCGGGCTATTGAACTTTCATTCAATAGTCCTAGATCCACCTCAACAATCAAAGCTACATGCTCCCACTGCACACAGTATAACATTCTGTACATTATGTTTTATCACTGTACCACAATATACCCAACTATATGCTCACAGTATACACAGTATAGCAGTCTGAGCATTATGTTTTATCAGTTTACCACAGCATACAAAGCTGCATGTTTTATCAGTGAGCAACCACAATAAACCTAGCTATATGCTCCCACTGTACACAGTATAGCATTCTGAACATTATGTTTTATCATTGTGCCACAATATACCTAGCTACATTCTCCTAATATACACAGTATAACATTCTGAACATTATATTTATGTTCAGCATATACTAGGTTATAGTAAAACCTAGTATATGCTATGTTTAATGTGCCTCTTCCAGCTGGGTGGGGCATATTCTCCTCAGCTCTACCTGCTCCATTCACCCTTTAGGCTCACTCTAGTCCCTACTCTACCCCCATTTCGCACCCGCCCCCACTACCCCTAAATTTATAGCCACTAAACCACTCCCATATCCAGACAAGCCAATCATATCCTTCCACCCTCATTTACATCATAAAATTCCACCCCTCCCGTCCCCTTCCTTCTAGTCCCAGCATCCCCACCTCCCCTTAGCTACCTTAGCTACCACCTACACTTGAGCCATCCCGTTCCACTTTCCACCCTGCTTTATATTAATCTAAAGCTGAAATCCCTGTTAAACAACAATGCCTATAAAACCTATGTCCTCTATAAGCCAAATACACCTTCTATTCTCCCTATCCTACCTTACCCTTCTCAGATGTCCTCCAAATACTAATCACTCTACTCTTCATACAACCCACCCATTCCCCATAAATGACAAGCACTCCACAACTCCACAACCATCATATCCCCCTACCTCTAATTCTTCAATAACTTTCTCCTTTTTCCCTACAAACTTATATCCATCCACAAATACACTTCTCCAATCCCAAGCAATCCTACTCTTACTCACTACCTGACTCTCAAACCAGATGCAAAGCACTCCAAATACCTCTTCTTCCACATCTCTCAACGTATTACCATCCTTTACTCTGGGGACATCCACCCTAATCACAACCCCGCTTGTCCTCATAAATCAAAGACAGCCCTACTCACCCTCCCAACCAGAAATCCCCTTTTTTCACTACAATAAATACTCAAAGTTTATGTAACAAAATCCCTAACTTCAATGCCTGGCTTCACCATAATCAACCAGGCATCCTGTCTATCTCAGTAACCTGGCTAAAACCACATATCAAAGACTCTATCCTTCCCAACTACTACAGTAGCACTCCTCTACTCTTCCTCCCTTTCAGTCACCCCTACACCAAACCCATTCCCAATTCACCAATGCTGAACTAACCCTGGCCCTACTTCAAGTGAACAAACACAAACACATATGCATAGCTGCTCACTACATACCTTCTGGAGACAACATCCCTGTTCTTGAGGATATCCTCTTCTGGTTCTCCTCTAAAATTAGCAATGAGACCATAATCCTTGGTGATGTTAATATTAACTGGACCTCCATTCAATGTCACACAAGCTGTCTAAACCTTAACCTTTATAACTTCTCACAGCTATTACAAGACCCTCCAAGGACTACTCCTCTGGTAGCACCCTTGACTGGATTCTAGTTTTTCACCCTCAATATATATCTCTGATAGTGGTACTCTACGTGACTCTGTTAGTTATCACCTCCCCTCTTTCGCTCATCAACTCCCTTCCTCCTTACAACTATACCATACTTACATATTGACATGCTCCCTAAAGAATTTCAACCCTGAAATATTCTCTAATTCTCTAAAACACATACACTGGAACCCTCTAAAAACCCTCCACTTAGACAATGCTGTCATTCACTTCAATACAACATTCTTAAACCTATTAAATATTTTTGCCCCCCCCCCCAAAACCAGAAAAATAAAATGCAACACTACCCCATGGTAAACCAAAGAAACCGCAACCTTGATGCATCTATGAAACAAAGCCTGGAAACATTACCAGAAATATAAAACTTCCTCCTCCCTAAATGACTTTAAAGTACTTCATAACAAAGTCAAAAAACGTATCACATCTGACTGCAAATCCTGTTTCTAAATACTCCAAAATAATCAAAAGACAAACCCCAAAACATTCTGGAATGGTATCACCACCCTCCTGAACCCTGGCAAAAAAAGAAAATCCCTGCCCTGATCCAAATGCCTCTGACTTGGCCTTAGCCACCCAATTTAATTGCTTCTTTATTGAAACCATAGCCAAACTAACAACATCCTTCACCAACAATACTTCATCTTCACCCTCTCCTATCCCTTCCTCCACCAACACAACCAGTTTTCTTCCCCGTCCCTTCTCTATCAAACCCATGTCTACATCTACCATAAAAAAACTCCTTATGAACTTGAAACCTTGTTCTAACGCCCCTGACGACCATCCTTCCTACTTTCTAAAAACAGTTGCCGAAGCCATCGCTTTCCCTATCTCCATTCTAATAAATCGGTCAGTCCAACAAAGCTATGTTCACCAACTCTGGATAAAGGCTTTTATCATACCACTTCATAAAGGGGGCAACAATAACAGTATACCCAATTTTTGTCCTATTGCCATCTTATCCCCCATCTCAAAATTACTAGAAAAATGCATTCACCTACAACTTTTACCCTACCTCATAGATAACCACCTGCTCACCCCCACACAACATGGGCTAAGACCTGGCCACAGTACTACCACCGCTCTCCTCTCCTTCCTTGAAACTGTCAACAAAGCTTGTGATTCTGGCTATCTAGTGTCTACCCTCCTTCTGGACTTATCCAAAGCCTTCAACACTATCTCTCATAACCTTCTTCTATCTAAACTCTCCAATCTTAATCTGTCCATCTCTTCTACCAACTGGTTTACTAGTTATCTTTCCAACAGACAACAAGCTTTCAGATGGAAAAAAACCCACTTTCTCCTTTTTTACCACTCTTGCAGGTGTACCCCAAGGTTCCATATCAGGTCCCTTACTGTTCAACATCTTTATAAATGACTGCCATCAGGCTGTTCCCCAAGGCTAATCTTATCCAATACACAGATGAGTCTACAATCATCTGTTCTGCCACCTCCATCTCCTCTCTCTTAAAACTAACCCAAGAGGCCTTCTCTTCCACTGAGCACTGGATATTAGATAACCATTTAGCACTCAACGCATCAAAAACTAAACTTATGATATTTACTCCCTCTAAAAACATCATTATAGACAAGAACTCTTTTATTATTACTAGCAAACACAATACCTCTCTTGAGATAGTATCCCATACAAAACTCTTAGGTGTCCTCATCGATGAGCACTTTAAGTATGATATCCACCTACAAATGAATATCAAAAAAACTCATCAGAAACTTGGAATGCTTGACCGCCACTATCGCTACCTCTCTCCCTCTACTAAGTCGGTTCTCTCTGCTACATGCCTCATTCCTTCCCTCCTATATGGTGCCCGACTTCTCACTAACCTACAATCTTCACTAAAGACTAAATTCACTTCCTGTTACAATAAAATCTCCAAGTTTGCCACTGGTAACAAATCCTTCACCCACCACTGTAATGCCCTTCACAAACTAAATTGGCTTGAGCTCCCCAGTTATCTTACCTATATCCAACTCACTCACGCCCACAAACTTATCTTCCATCCATCTGTCTGCTCCTCTCTAGCCTTTTCACTCAAAACCCATCTACCCAATAGACTCCTGAGATCCAATAACCAGAATCTGATTGGACTACATATGCCTGCTCATCCACCATGCAAACAACTACTATCCTTTTCTCTAGTATGGCTTTGGAACTTTTTGCCACCTCTCATCCGCACCACCTTTAACCACTCTACCTTTAAAACCTTGCCTTATTCTCATCTCATATCCCTCCGGGAATGTTCCTGCTCTCACCCTACATAACTACCTTCTATATTATTTCAGACTCTTCCTCCTGCTCTCTTCTCCTTCCTCTCACTAAGCTACCATTACCCTCACCCCCTTTCTTCCCACCCTTTTCACTTCTCATACACTACTTGTTCTTACTATTCTCTCTTTTCTTACTTGACACTTAATCTCTTCCTCTATCCCCTCGCTATAACTCTAATATGATACCTATGCGAAGCTCCTTCGCCTCTACTTTCAGATTTCCCACTGTATAAACTAAGATATTTTGTAAATACTTACTGACATGTTGTTTTTATTTTTTCCTTTTTTCTTTTGTAAATTGTATACTGGATTACTCTTGTGCAATGATTTGTCTAAATTGTATAATGTTCTTATGGAGCTTTTCTCACCAGGACTCCATTGAAAACGGGCTCTTCTCAGCCCAATCGACTATCCTGGTAAACAAACTGTAAAGTAAAAATAAATAAAAAAAATAATGTTTTATCAATGTACCACAATACACTTAGCTATAAGTTCACAGTGCATGCAGTATACCATTCTAAACATTATGTTTCATCAGTGTACCACAACATATCTCTGTGTGCTCCCAGTGTACACAATATAGCATTTCGAACATTATATTTTTCAGTGTGCCACAATATACCTAGCTGTATGCTCCCAGTGTACACAGTACAGCATTCTGAACATTATGTTTTATTACTGTGCAACAATCTATCTAGCTATATTCTCCCTGCGTGCACAGTATAACATTCCGGATATTATGTATTATCAGTGTACCAAAATATACCTAGCTGTATGCTTCAAGTGTATAATATTATGAGCATTATGTTTTATCAGAATACTACAATATAGCTAGCAATATGCTCCAAGTGTCTGCAGTATAGCATTCTAAATATTATGTTTTATCTGTGTACCACAAGATACCCAGATATATGCTCCCAGAGTATGCAGTATAGCATTCTGAACATTATGTTCTATTACTGTACAACAACATACCTACCTGTATTCTCCCACTGTACACAGTATCATTCTGATCATTATATTTTATCAGTGTGCCACATATACCTAACTCTATGGTCTCAATGCACACTGTATAGCATTGAGAACATTATGTTTTATCAGTGTACCACAATATACCTAGCTGTATGCTCCACGTGTACACAGTATAGCATTCTTAGCATTATGTTTTATTAGTGACCATAATACACCTATCAATATGCTCCCAGTTTATGCAATACAGCATTCCAAATATTATGTTTTATCTCTTTACCAGAAAATACCCAGGCATATGCTCCCAGATTATGCATTATAGTATTCTGAATGTTATGTTTTATCACTGTACCACAACATGCCTAGCTGTGTCCTCTCAGTGTACACAGTATAGAATTCTGATAATTATATTTTATCAGTGTCCCACAATATACCTAGCTGTATGCTCCAAGTGTGCACATTATAGCATTCTGAACATTATGCTTTATCAGAGTAACACAGTATAACTGACTGTATGCTCCCAGTGTACTCAGTATAGCATTCTGAGCATTTTATTTTATCAGCATACCACAATATACTAGCAATATGCTGCCAGTGTATACAGTATAGCATTCTGAATATTATGGTTATCTGTGTACCACAATATACCCAGATATATACTCCCAGAGTATGCAGTATAGCATTCTGAACATTATGTTTTACCACTGTACGACAACATACCAAGTTATATGCTCCCTCTGTATACAGTATGGCATTCTGAACATTATTTTTCTCTGTCTACCACAACATACCTAGGTTTATGCTCCCAGAGTATGCTGTATAGCATTCTGAACATTATGTTTTATCAGTGTACCACAACATACCTAGCTGTATGTTCCCACTTTACACAGTATAGCATTCTGAACATTATGGTTTATCAGTGTGCCACAATATACCTAGTTGTATGCTCCATTGTGTACAGTATGGCATTCTAAACAGTATATTTTATCAGTGTACCACAATATACCTAGCCATATGTTCCCAACAAACACAGTACAGCATTTTGCAGATTGTGTTTCATCAGTCTATCACAATATACCAAGCTGCATACTCTCAGTGTACATAGTATAGCATTATGAACATTATGTTTTATCATTGTATCACAACAGACCTAGCTATATGCTTCCAATGAACATAGTATAGCATTCTGAACATTATATTTTACCATTGTACCACAGTATACCTCACAGCTATATGTTCCCAATATACACAGCACAGCATTCTCAACATGTTTTATTAGTGTAATACAGTATACCTGGTGTAATGGTGTACCAGTTAGCATTGTCGCCTTACAGCAAGAGGTTCTTCAGTTCAATTGTGAGCCTCTTCTGATTGCTTCAGTTTTCTCCCACATTTCAAAGACATGCAGTAGCTGGATTGGACATTCTAAATTGGCCTTAGGTGTGAGTGTGTGCATGCAGATGTTTGTGGTGCATCCTCAAAGGAGGGTTGCGTCTTGGACTAGGAACCTGAACCCCTAAAACCCATAACTGCTACAGAAACAATGAGTGCTGAAAGGTGCTCATTCTCAATGTACCACATGCTGTGTAAATAAGAAACATAGAGCGAGAGAGAGAGAGACAGAGAGAGAGGCGGGGGCAATGTACTTAGCTATATGCTCACAGTGTACACCATATTGCATTTTGAACATTATGTTTTATTAGTGTACCACAACATACCTAGCTGTATGCTCCCACTGCACACAGTATAGCATTAGAAAATTTATGGTTTCTCAGTGTGCTACAATATACCTAGCTGTATGATCCAGTGTGTACAGTATATCATTTTGAACATTATGTTTTATCAATCTACCAAAATTTACAATATTCTGAACTTTGTGTTTTATCAGTGTACCACAATATACCTAGCTCTATGTTCCCAGTGTACAGAGTATAGCATTCTGAACATTATGTTTTATCAGTGCACAACAGTATACCTAGCTGTATGCTCACAATGTACACAGTATAGCATTCTGAACATTATGTCTTATCAGTGTACCACAATATACCTAGCTTTATGCTCCCAGTGTATACAGTATAGCATTCTCAACATTATGTTTTTTCAGTGTACCACAACATACCAAGTATATGCTTCCAGTGAACACATTATAGCATTCTGAGCATTATATTTTACCAGCATACCACAATGTACCTCACTATATACTTCCAATGAACACAATACAGCATTCTAAACATTACGTTTTACCCATGTACCTCGGTATACCTAGCTGTATGCTCCCAATGTGCACAGTATGGCATTCTGAATATTATGTTTCATCAGTGTACCACAGTATACCTAGCTATATGTTCCCAATGTAACAGTATAGCATTCTCAACATAATGTTTTATCAATATAATACAATATAGCTGGTGCAGTGGTGTACCAGTTAGCACTGTTGCTGTACAGGAAGAGGTTTTCCAGTTTGATCCTCAGCTGGGTTGTCTTCTGTGTGCAGTCTGCATGTTCTCCCTGCATTTGCATGGCTTTCCCCCGATTGCTTAGGTTTTCTCCCACATTCCAAAGACATGCAGTAGGTGGACTGGACACTTCAAATAAACCATAGGTGTAAGTGTGTTCATACAGATGTGTGTGGTGCACTCTCCAAGGAGGGTTGCGTCTTGGGGTAGCAACCTGAGCAACTAAAACTCATAACTGCTACAGAAACAACGAGTGCTTGAAGGTGCTCATTGCCCAATGTACCACATGCTGCATAAATTAGACACAGAGAGAGAGAGAGAGAGAGAGAGAGTGAGAGAGAATGTACCCAGCTATATGCTCACAGTATACACAGTATGGCAATGTGATCAATATCTTTTATCAGTGTACCACAATATACCTAGCTGTATGCTCCCAGTGTATGCAGTATAGCATTCTGATCATTATGTTTTATTCAAATACCACAATGTACCAAGCTATATCCCCCAATGTATACAGTATAGCATTCTGAACATTATGTTTTATTAGTGTACCACAACATACCTAGCTGTGTGCTCCCCATGTACACAGTATAGCAGTCTGATCATTATATTTTATCAGTATACCACAATATACCTAGCTTTATGCTCTCAACGCACACATTATAGCATTCTTAACATTATGTTTTCTCAGTGTACCACATTATACCTAGCTGTATGCTCCCAGAGTACACAGTATAGCATTCTGAACTTTGTTTTATCAGTGCACCACAATATCCCAAGTAATATGCTCCCAGTGTACACAGTATAGCATTTTGAACATTATGTTTTATCAGGGTACTACGATATATCCAGATATAAGTTCACAGTGTATGCAGTATACCATTCTGAACATTATGTTTTATCAGTGTACCACAAAAATCCCTAGCTGTATGCTCCAACTGTACACAGTATAGCATTATAAATAGTATATTTTATCAGTGTACCACAATATAGCATTCTGAACATGATATTTTATCAGTGTACCACAACATACCTATCTGTATGCTCCCAGTGTACACAGTATAGCATTCTGCACATTATGTTGTATCAGTATACCACAATATACCTACCTGTATGCTCACACTGTACATAGTATTGCTGTCTGAACATGTTTTTCAGTGTGCCACAATATACCTAGCTGTATGGCCCCAGTGTACACAGTACAGTATTCTGAACATTATGTTTTATCAGTGCACCACAATATACCTAGTTGTATGCTGCAAGTGTACGCAGTATAGTATTCTGAACATTATGTTTTTTCAGTGTAACACAATATAACTAGCTGTATGCTCCCAGGCAAGGGCGCCCACAGGCAGGTGCAAAGGGGTGCACTTGCACCCCCCTGGAACCAGCTGGCCAAGAAATTCATTGTATTTTAATTTTAAAAAAAAGTTGTTTTTTTTTTTTTAAAGGGTGTTCTTCTTTAAGAATGCCCTTTGCATCCTGTCCAGTCGCACAGACGCAACAGGTGTTTATGACCTGTTTTTGTCTTCTGTGTCTGTGTGACCGATGGTTTATGTCTTTGTCTTTCGCACCTGCTGGGAATTTGAATTCCAGAGGACGTTCGGATTGCATGGACGATGTGAGAGGTAGGTGTGTTACTGTGTGCCTGTGTGTGTTTTGTCACTTTGTTGTAGAGCTGTCACTCAAGGACTTGGAAGGGTCGGGGCTGCGGGTTGACACTTTCAGAAGGTAATAATATACTTGGAGATGAAAAATTATGTAAGACTTTTGGGAGCACACATCCTTCATTAAGTGAGCCTTCATTCAAATGCCCCTTCAACACCTTTCCTTACGCAGATTCGTCTGTGCAATCATCATCCTCTGTGTTTCTGCACAAATAATATATGCTCTTCCAATCCCTTTTTAACATTAAAATACACATACTTGTTTTGTACTCTATAGTTTATGGGTGTTACTTGGTACTATACATTAGAGAGATTTTTCTCATAACTACAACACCATATTATGCCACTTTTTGAGTTCCCATTGTGGCAGCTTTTTGGTAAGGTTTGTGACCCTGCATCATCTGTTCTGATGGTTCAATACCATTGTAGAGAATTTTTCTAGCTTACTAATTACAGTTACATTTTCTGACTATTTACTGCGTTTACCTTTAGTATTATGTATTGGTTGGGCTGGTTGTCTGACCTGTTTTACCCATGACATAGGCAATAAGATGCAGTACAATTACATTCATAAGTCAAAACAAGTTTGCGTATATCCTTTTACATCGAGATTTCATACAGGAGATTGTAACACAAAAAAATAAGTTACAGGATATAACATTAGGGCTTGCAGATTTAACACAATTTCACATTTGCAAGGAAATTACATGCTAACAAGTTTTCCTCTGAGTAATAGTAAATGTTCTTGCAAAAGGCACAGGAGAAGTATAATGCTTATTTTCATAGTGAAGTAGCAAAGTTAAACACAGTACAATATTTGCTCATGTCAGTACAAAAATAAATGAAATATAGTAGTGGAGGCAGTTATTTATAAAACAAGCACCTTTAGATGGAATGAACTATCCACTTTTTTCTACCTAAGAAGTATATGTAGGTGTAACTGATTTGAACTACTGCTTTCTCATGTAAAAGGAGTAGCTTTTTTCATGAGCTGGGAATGTTGTCAGCACACACACACACACACACACACACACACACACACACACACACACACACACACACACACACAGACTCATGCACTCACAATGCAACATGCATAACTATGGACCATTTGGAGATTCTCTAGTTCACAGCATGTCTGCGATATGGAAGCAAACGGCAAAACAGGTTCAGCCAGTGAAAACCCATACAAACACAGAGAGGTCATACAAACTCTAACAGAAAAAAGCATCCCAGCAAGGAATGGGGAAGCAGGTGCTGTGAGGTAGTAAGGCTAATTACTGTGTCTCCATGCAAACTATGTCCCTCCAACAATATGCATTATTATATAAGTGTATAATTACAGGAAAACGAAAATAATTTGGTGCTTATTAACTGCTCAGATAGCACTACAAAACTGCTGCAGAAGTTGCACATTAGTTTCAGCAACAGTAGACTTCAACCGAATCAAATGACACAATTAATTCTTCAGATGACACACACAAGCCTCTTGCACCTCTGATAATATTATAACAACAAACATTAAGCCTGGTATGGTAGAGATAACAGCTCAACTAGTAAAGTAAGGTATTTTATTTTGGTGACAACCCATCCAAATGAGCTGTTATCAATTTTTGGTGAAAGCCTGTTTAAAAAAAAAAGCTCCAGTACAAACAAAAAACATTGCAGAAATGCAGTAACTGAAACAAGTAACAATATCAAAATTGCACTCCAAAATAATGTCTATAAAAAATGGCAAACAGAATACAATAAGTAGTTTGAAGAGGACCCCCCCCCCCCCGCATCCTGATGCAAATCTGTTATGTATACTAACTCAGTTTACATAAAATTGAAGAAAGGGAAAAATATGCTGTCACAAAAAGAAATACTGACAACCCAGATATCTGAATTTTGTAAATAATTCTATGTCATTTGTGAATATTGATATGATTCATACAGAAGTGTGTGTAAAGGTGTAAAGTACTGAGCTAAAATGTAACCACACCATGCCCTGCCAGCTTAGAATAGAAATGTATAAACTATTGTAATTGTGTAAATGTATATGTTTTAACAATCGAAACTAGAACATAGTTGTGTCCTAGTTGCCTGTTGCACATTTTTGTTGCATGTTGTGAGGGAATGATACTGTCAGTTTTACTTTTTTTATGGGGCTGCTATCAGCCAGTAGGGATAGAGTGGCATCTGCATCCATGTTAATAAGTGCCTGCCTGGAGGTGGCCTTACCGAAGGTATAACTGCTGTCTGAATTCATTTTGGCCTGTCAGACATCACCCGTTATTTCTGTAGTAGTATGTAGTACTTCTGCTCTGCTCCTGTGTCCACCCCTTGTTAGAGTGCTGTGCCACAACAACCGTTAACAATTAGTTCCAGCTGGAGTGTTATGATGTACACCTGAACTTTTTGCGGTCTGCTGAAATACAAGCCTGCACCAGATGTTACTGTTTTCTATCTGTGCATATTTCAAATGTTTCCATGTAGTTACTAGTATTTTTATTTAAAGTATGTATGCACCCTAAATTCAAAAGTTTTCAGACACTGTGGGATTGGGAGTTTCCGTAACTTCAATTGTGCTATGTATAAATAATTTGGTTTGAACTTTGGAACACTTTTTATTGGACTTTGTCTTGATGTGACAAGACATTGGCTGCTGGTTAAGTTTTATAGGTTGCTACTCTTACTGAATAAATATATTTTAGATTTTTTTCTTAGAATACGACGCTGTACTCAAGTTTAGAGATGGGTTAGTATTTGGAATAGTAAACTTTCAAAATATGAAATGTGGTGACATTAGATCTGTTTATTTTATTAAACGTAGGGTTTTGTTTATTTAGTAGTTGTTGCCTGATCCTGTTGAAGGTGAGGCTCCAGTAGGTGCATTGTAAAACCCATCTTGGCCAAATAAAGGTATTGATTGCTTCACCTCTGTGTTCCAGCTTCTGCCCATATGCAGTTGGTTAAATAGGGAATGGCAAATAGAATATTTAAGCAATAACCCATGCCTGGGTGTGGGAAATGCTGGATTTATCCACAGTTGGTGTGGTTTGGTCATGAGGGTGAAGCCCGTGGCCAAACAAAGACAACCATGAGTAAATCCAGCATTACCCACACCCAGAAGTGGGTTATTGATATTATACAATGACATTATTTAAGAAAAAAAATACTTTTCTTAAATAATGGTATTGTATAATGCCTTCATCCTGCCCTTCCACAGCTGTCTGGTATTGTGCAGCAGTTCTGATGTACTGCGCATGCTTACACAGTTCATCAGAGCTGTGTGTGGAAGCAACGGAGAAAGCAAGATCTCTGTTGCCTTATAGAAAGTGTTGTGCTATGTTAAAGGAGTTTAACATAGTGAGACAGCTTTAAAAAAAGCAATGGAGATCTTCCTTTCTCTATTGCTATTTTTAAAGCTGTCTCTTTTTGTTAAACTTGTTTAGCATAGCGAGACAGCTTTAAAAAAAGCAACGGAGAAAGGAAGATCTCCATTGTTTTTTTTAAGCTATCTTGCTATGTTAAACTCCTTTAATATAGCAAGACACTTTCTAAAAAGCAACAGAGATCTTGCGTTCTCCATTGCTGTAACAAAAAAAAAAGACATACTATACATACTTCTATGTGGGTTCGCATCTAGAAATAAAGAGGTTATAGTGCCCCTCTACTCGTCACTCATCAGACCCATCATAGAGTACAATGCCCCATTTGGGATGTACCTCACAAGTAAAAACAAAGTCCAAGTCAAAGCACGAGATGAGAAACCAAAATGCAATAGCGTACTTCAATGTTTAATGCCCGCTTTCGTCACAAGACTTCCTCAGAATGCAACAAATCATCCCCAACTTTGTTTTTATTGGTTTTTTGTGCTTTGTTTGGTTTTCTTGGTTTTTTGAAGCAATGTCTAAAGTTGGAGATGAGGAATTATTGAATTTATCGGTTCACGCTACACCGACATCGGGGGCTACCACTTTAAGTGAACTTTTAACTGCCACCTTATTGGATATACAGAGTTCTCTCAAAGTCTTGGTCTCAAAGGCTAATGAGAAGGAGCGTGCTGACGTGAGAGCTATCAGCACCAACGGGGCTAACACTTCGAGTCCTAACACATCTTTTCAAGAGCTTGACACAGTTGTTGAAGTTGCCGATAAACGTGACAAGGATTATTGCCGGGTTGCAGCGTCTTTTTCACGCAGGAAACCTTCATCGGATAACATGACTGGTTGTAGGACAGTACAGTCACTTTTGGATGGAGTACGGAATCCATTCGGCTACACAGGTAAAGTGCGCCAACCATTTAACTCTGTTGATATCAACAACAAACGCGGTCTCCTATTGAGGCTGTTAAAAAGATATCGTTCACTTGATTTAGAAAATTGTTACTTCAAGCGCTGTATTGAGTTGGGCATAGTCCCTAAAGGACTGAGATTTTTCAAATGCCCTAATGGCGTAACTGTGAATTCACCTTTTTTTAAAACCTTGACTAATTTCTTTAATGTTGCGGGTATTGATTTTTTAAAATTGCTCATTGACAATAATTCAGGTAAAATGAGCGATTTAAGGGATGAGATTGTGCTTGTTGAAGGTGAACTGAAAAATCTGTTGGGTGAAACTAATGCAAGTGAGTTTTTTGAAGCTATACATGAAGAGCTTGAGCAACATACGGCTGAAGTTACCAGCCGCAAACAACTCAAATTAACCCGTGACCTTATTTCTTATGATAATCATAGTGCATATAGCAACTTCGCTAACAGGGGTAATTTCTCAACCATTAAAGGCGATTTTACTCGCCAAAACATCTCTAATGGGTGGGGCAAAAGAAATTACAGTACTGTCATTTCTGGTTTGAATGAATCAGTACCAGTAGGTGCTCATAAGGTCACTGGTGATAACGGCAACCAGCTTGAGCGCCAGCGGAATATCAACACCAGCGACACCATTCTGGATAATGATTGCAATGTTGAGGTTTCTAGCAACAGTGATGTTAATGCTGAGAAAACAGTTAACATAGACAACAACGACAAGGAGAGCATCGGACATACTACCAATGGCAATGGGTCGGTTAGACCTAAAGCTAAGACTGGGACTAATATTCTAGCTAACACTACAACAGGCTCTTCTTCTTCTTTTTTCAACAAGAAAAGCAATTACAACAGCAGGAACACTGTTTTGACCCGGAGTCGGACCTTCTTAGGGTCGAACTCTTCAGGGGACGAGACTTAGATGGAACATTAGATCAATTCAGCATTATTAATTTGACTGAACATTGCTTTTCTGATTGTGAAGTTAGAGTTTTAAAGTATGGTTTAAATTTCATTCCAACTTCTAGAGCTAATTTTAGCAATACTATTATTGATTTAAAGAAATTCACCAGGAAATTGAATTTATTTTATTTGCTGAATTTTTTATCTGAAGAAGAGCAAAGGAATAAGGTTTTGATAAAACCTTCAGATTTTACCCCTCACTTGCATCACACTATCAAGGTGTTTGAGGAACAATGCATTCAGGATATCACTCGAGTTTTGAACAACAATAGTTACATCACTAATAATTTGAACAGGGATGAAAGGTTGGCCCTTCAAAATCTGAAATCACTGTGTAAGGATTTCAGATTTATGAAAAGCGACAAAGGGGGCAACATTGTTGTTATGGGTCAGGTGGCTTATAATAACAAAATGCTGGACATTGTTAACAATTGTGATGAGTATGAGACCATTAGTCTTCATGAGATTAATCGCAGGGTGCGTTTTATTCATTCTGAGCTATATGGCTTATTCATGACAGGGGAAATTACTCGTGACATTTACGATTTCTGCACTGTTAACGAGCCATGCATAGGGGTTATCTTTGATATACCCAAAACGCATAAGAACATTGAGAATCCCCCACTTAGACCTATTGTCTCTTCACCACACTCTGTGACTGAGGGCATTTCCTTAGTAACTGATGCTGTGTTGGGGCCTATCTTGGCTGGTGAAATTTCATTCATCAAAGATTCATGGCATTTTTTAAGCAAATTTGGGACATTTGTGCAGGAAAATGATTTTGATCCTATGAGGCACATTATTTTCACCATTGATGTTGTCTCTTTATATACTTGTATTTCCCATATTTCAGGAATAGATGCAGTTTGTGATTTCTTGTTTAGGAAAAACGTTGGGTTAACTACCAATGCTATTTCTACCATCAGGTTATTTTTGGAAATTATTTTAGAGAACAATTTTTTTCTTTTTGGAAAAAAGTATTACAGACAAAAGAAAGGGGTGGCCATGGGGTCTCCGGCTGCTCCAGCCTTTGCTAATCTAGTCATGGCCTGGTGGGAATTCGAGGTTATGCCCATTTTAAACAGGAAGTTTCATATTAAGTTTTATTGCCGTTTTATTGATGATTTATTTTTTGTCATAGAGGGGGATTCCTCTACTGTTGATAGTTTAATTTTAGATATTAATTTATCTTCTGATTTTTTGAAATTTATTAAAGGTTGTGTAGGGTTACAGGCCAATTTTTTGGATGTACTATTGTATTGGGATGATAATGAATCTAGGTTTCACAGCAGGATTTACCGTAAAGAGACGTTCACCAATGGATACTTACATTATTCAAGCAATCATCCCAGGCATGTTGTTAAAAACATTCCTCGTGGTCAATTTATACGAGCTAGTCGAATGACGTCAAAATTTTGTGACCTTCTTGATGAATTTAATATTATTATTTCTTTATTCAGTCAGAGGGGATACAGTATTGTTCAATTGCTCCAGTCAAAGGACGAGATTTTAAGCAGACGCAGTACTTCTTTTAAAGCTTTATTAGATTATCCTATTTTGCCAGCTAGCATTACTAGTAACTTGAACAAAAAGAACGACATCAACCCACATGTCATGTGCTCTTTAGATATTAGTTCCGATGGGGGCCAGATCAGGCAAATTATTATCAATAATTGGAAGATAATAAATGGCAACAATGATATCAAAATTGTAGGGATAAACCGTTTGTCGCTTTTAGGAACCACAATAACTTAAAGAAAATTTTAGAATTTAATAATCAAATTCAAACGAATTTACATACTAACAAAATTGGTATGCATTGTTGCCACAGCTGCAATATGTGCAGGTTTATTTCTGAGGGTCCTTACATCAAGATTGAAACCATCGACAAGACCTTTAAGGTTCCAGGTTATGTTGATTGTAATTCAAAGGGGGTTGTTTATGTCAGCCAATGTTCAGGGTGTTCAGCTTTTTACATTGGTATGACGACTAGATGTCTCAAAACTAGAATTAGGGAGCATATGTACAGTATTAAAACAAGGGATGAAAACAACGCTCTTTTTAAGCATTCAGTTGTTTGTACTTCTTTCAAAAAATTTTTATTCTCTGTTCTGGACATTGTACATTCTGATTTAAGAGCGGGTGATTTTAAAAATTATTTAGAACAACGTGAGACTATTTGGCAAATTAAACTGAACTCAGATAAATTTCCAGGACTCAACGACACTATTAATGTGAAATGTTTTTTAAAATATAGGAAATTACATGTGGATAAAGATAGTGATACTATGTTATTGCTTATTTAATTAAATAGTGTATTTTTATTGATTTTATCAGTATAATTGTTTAATTTTTGTTAATTAATTAGTAATTTGCATGTAATTGGCATTAGTATTTAAATGTTTTGTTGGGGATGATTTGTTGCATTCTGAGGAAGTCTTGTGACGAAAGCGGGCATTAAACATTGAAGTACGCTATTGCATTTTGGTTTCTCATCTCGTGCTTTGACTTGGACTTTGTTTTTATTGTTTTTTTTGTGCTTTGTTTGGTTTCCATGTACCTCACAAGACATTTCCAACAGCTGGAAAGACCACAAAAGCACCTCACCAAGAGGATTACTGGCCTCAAACATATGTCCTATGCAGCCCGACTGAAAAAACTCCAGCTGTACTCAGTGGCATATCATTTACTCAGAGGGGATCTCTGCCTGACTTACAAAGCCATGCCCAACTCAGAATTGATTGACATGCTCCACCTAAAGAAATCCAAGTCACTGCAAGCCACGCGGTCTAGTGAGCTAAACCTCGCCACAACAATAAATAGAACATGCTGGAGGGATAGATTCCTGCCACAGAGACTCCCCATGCTTTGGAACAAAATTCCTAACTACATTAGGCAGAGCCCCTCACTAACACTCTTCAAGAGAAGCCTTGACGAGTGGATGGGTAACAGAAAATACACCCCTGGGATCACTTCATTGGCTCTGCTTGACAGAGGCTCAGTTAATTAATCAATGGGGTGGCAAAAGCCGACACACTCTGGCTAGGCTTAAAAATGCCCTCGGGCAGATAGCCTAGTACCTACCTATGAACCAATGAACCTATGAACTAATGGAAAAAGTCCGGGCGACCGGACCTTTTTCCATTAGTATAAGTCTGATTTACAACGGGCATGCTGACCAATCAGCGTGCACGTTTTGAAATATTAATGGGGTGGGCCGTTCTATAATTTGCAGTACTTATCAGGAGAATTATGTTGTGCTGTTTGCATTGTTGTCACGTCTTCAAGGAGTGCTGATTTTTGCTGGTGATTTCATTCTACCTTAATTGATAAGGAAGTTCCAAACAAATATTTTTTTGGAGAGTGGCTAGCATTACAAATCACAGGACATCAGACCAAAGAGGCAGAGTTGTTGTTAACTGTTTTTAATTGCTTCTTACTTTGAGGCAGAAATCTGTTTTCTTACTAGATTAATAGATATTTTAATGAACTGTTGTATTGGTCGCAGTCAGGATAATCTGTTTTATTAGTAGATTAATAGATATTTTAATGAAGTGTTGTATTGGTCGCAGTCAGGATAGATTAACATTGTCTTCTGCAAGTAGTTTTGATTTAAGCATATTGCAAAGTAACTTCCAAAGAGACAGGGTGCTTGTCACTACAGGATGTTTACTAAGGTGAGAGTATGCAAAGAACTATATACATAACTTTGTCATGGAGAACATAACATTTACTACAGGTTTAAAAAGACATGGCTTACTAATTGACAGATATGCAGAGAGACATGCACAGTATGATTAACTGTTATGTTCTAGTGTGTGCATTTTTATTACATGTTGAAGTCTTTATTGCTGCTTATCAAGAAAAGCTGTTTTCTGGAGACTAAAGGTTAGAAAGAGGTGTTTTATACACGTCAAGGGTTGTAACAAGTTATGAGCAGTTTACAAATCATAAAGCAATATCTTCTTCCCCTGTCATACTGTATTTTTATTTCATTTTTTTATCAGTTAACATTAAGTAATGTGCATTCAGTTACAGAATAATATAGTAAATTCACAAAGAACCATTGTTTGGTTTCTGTTACATGATGTACTTTGTTTTTTTTTAATCCACATAAAGGTCAGATTTTTTTTTTTATTTTAAATTTGTTTACCGGGGAGGTCCGACTGGACAAAACTGTCCATTTTTAGCAGAGGCCCAGGGAGAAAAGCTCTAGAACAATTGCTAACATACTATACATAAGATACTTACATGAGCATTGTGGCTTACACAGTTATAAAATATAGCAGATAACATATGATTGCATAAGATATTTACATAAGAATAGTGGTTTAGACATACAATTAAAAGTATAGTAGGTAGTAACATATGATTGTTCATACAGTATGATTAGTAGAGATAATACTGAAAATGTACTAAAGATAAGACAAGAAAGGAAAAACTAAAAAAAAGTAGCCAGATTGTCAAAGCAGGAGAATATAGACAAGTTCATGTGAGGTTCATTAACATTTTAAGGGAAACTGTGAAGACTGTGCATAAAGCGCATATTCCTATCCAGAATTCTGACCTCAGTCTCAACCTTTTAGAGCAAAAAATCTGGACAAAGCATAAAATGATGGGGGGACAAATAGGGGCAGATTTTAAATATTGCCCTTACAAACTTAGAAAGTTGCTAGAATAATAGGTTTTGCATTAGCATGACATTTCTGAAGGATGTGGAGTCTTAAACTCAGATGTTTATCATTATTTAATGACTTCAATCTTCAGCTATTTGCCAGAAAAGTACAGATTTTAGGAGGAACACACAAAAAATATGAGGCAAAAATCTGGACATTCTGCAAAAATCTGTACAGTTGAGAGGTATAGCTTACTGCAGTATTAAGTTTTCCTTGCATAAACACGTATAAAAGCAAAAATCAACTAGTTTTATGTATTTATTTTTTGTTGTTGTCTAGGTTAGCATGATGCACATGTTAATCATTGGTGTAGCTCAAACACATCAGAAAATGTTTTTTTTTTAATCCCATACCTGACACTTTTTTTTTTGTCCAGTAACATCATTGATAAAAGATCTGCAAGATATTGACTATAAAGGTAGTAGTAGCCCATCGGATTCTTTAGGTTGTCTTATAACTTCAAAGTCAATGCGTCAGACAAGAAGCGAGCATTCAGATATAGTAGCAATATGATATAGTTTATTACTGACGGCAATTCATTTTCAGAATTCTTCATGTTGTAGGTTTTGTATCATTTTAGGATGCAGATAAAATAAGTTGAACTGAGCAGTGTTACTGGTGAAAATGAGACGTCAGTGAAGAAACTAATGAGTCAAGATAGAGAATATAAATACTTGTTCTGTAATAACTCTCACAATCTGTGCCTACTGTGTTTGCTTGGTGTGTCGACTGCAAATTCTTGGCAACACTAACTCAGTACCGAGTTTATCTGTTAGTGATCTTGCCTTACAGAGAATGTTATTCCTAAAGTGCTCTTCAGCATGGTTGCGGTGCTCCTTGATTATTTCATTGAGTCTGTTGACGTGTTTTTGAGCCTTTACTATATCAAGTTGAACAGACTGAAACATCTGAGCAACAGGCTCAAGAACTGATGAGTAATTTGCAATAATGAAGAGAGAAATCAGAAATGTGCATGAAGAGCAAGCACTGAGTAACATATGTGCATTTTGTCTGGTTTCACCACCAGTGCTCTTCTTTTTTTTTTTTCCAAAACATTTTTATTTGAAAAATTTAATATACAATAAAGTTAAATGAAATTAAGTCATTTTTTTAAACAAATAAAATAAAATGAATTTTACATGAAGTAATAACATAACAAAAACAATATATAACTATATACAATATGTTCACCATAGTCCAATACATTTAAAATAATTTATAAATATGTAAATGATATTTACTATAATATAGAACTACTTTTGTAAAAAAATCATATATTTTATTCCAACTGTGAAGAGAAGAAGTATTTTTAGAAATTCTATTCCCGATGGTTAGTTTTTCCAAACAAGAGACTTCATTAAGAAGATTTATAAATTCTTGAAAAGATGGAGAGGAATTAGATTTCCAATTTCTAGTGATACCTTTTCTTGCTATGGCTAGCATGGACCAAATCAAAGGGTAATCAGATACCTTAATATAAGCTGGAACTGGAGCATTAACTAATATTAAGGATTTAGTTAAAGTAAAGTTGTCTGTAAAAATAGCTTGCATAAAATCATTTATATCATCCCAAAATGTTTTCAAATTGATACAATCATAGAACATATGAGACCAATCAGCATTTACTTTATTATTACATCTCCAACAGTTTATATCTTTTTTCCCAATTTTACTCACTGTATGAGGAGTAATAAAGGATCTATTTAGATATTTCCAGGAAAATATTCTCCATCTTAATGAGGAAGTAGTCATACTAGATGATTTCAAAATATTGAATTTGTCTTTGTCTGTGGGAAAATAATTATTAATGGAAAAGAAAAAGTTCCAGTAACTGTCAGAGTAGACATCTAAATCCGATTTGATAGCTTTATATATTTGCAAGAGTTTATTAGTGGAAGGAGAATTATTCTGAAGAGATAAAATCAAGTAATGTAGTAAGTTTGGTATAACTTTCTTAACTGAAGGGGTCATTAAGTCAATTCTATTTTGTATAAAATGCCTTCCTTCATGTAACTCCAACCAATAAAGGGACTCAAATCTGAATTCAACATCTAGTAAATTAATTGATTTCAAGACATTATTTAACATCAATTGATACCAATAGAATAAGTTTTTCTGTTTAAAGATACACATTTTATTAGAGTCAGAGGTAAAAAGAATACCTGTTGAGTAGGCTATAGGAAAGAGAAGGAATAGCCATTATTTATAAACATTATATTTAAATAAGATTTTAACAAAAAAGTTAAATAATTGCTTTTAAATTTTAAGGAACAAAAGGTGGAAAACTGATCGTTTAGAACCCAAATTAATGGGTTATTTATAAACAACAATTTTTGAGAGTTATTTTTTATAGTATCCAACATTAATATTTCAAACAATTTTTTCCATTTAACTTGATAATTAGTATCAATTAAGAGAGAAATCACTTTTACCATAGATGAAATTGAATACAATTCTAAATTAGGCAATGCTATACCTCCATTATCCCAGTTTTTATATGGTGAGATAAAGCAATTCTAGATTTATTTGGACACCATAAAAATTTTAAAAAAATTGCATTGATTTTTTAATTATCCAGTACATGGGAGGTATAGAGATGGATTGAATAATGTAAGAATTTTAGGGAGAAAAATAATTTTAATAATAGTGAGTCTTTCATCCATAGAGAAAGTATTCTGTTCCAATTCTTTGTTAAATTTTCAATTATTGTAAGACAATTGTTATAGTTAATTTGTATGATATCCTTAATATTTTTAGCTATAGAAATGCCTAAATAAAGAATTTGATCGGATTGTGTTAGATATTTTTTATAATCATCATGTAAATTAAATTGCTTTGGGCCAATTAAGAGAATTTGTGTTTTATTATTTTTAAAAGTTAGAACAGATTTCCTTTGAAAAAGATTTATGTTATTAAAGAGGGCTCGAATAGATGTATTTTCATCAGCCAAGGTGAGAAGAATGTCATCAGCAAACAATTGTATTTTATATAATGAAGTGGAATTTAAATTATAACCTGTTATATTGTTATCCCATCTTATTAGGTTTGCCCATGGTTCCATAATTAGTGTAAATAATAAAGGGGACAACAGACATCCTTGTTTAGTGCCTTTAACTAATGGTATATTTTGTGATATACTTGTGCCAATTTTAATGTATGCTTGACTATCTATATATAACTGAGTGATGATATTTATAAATTTATTAGAAAAATTTAGTTCTTCTAATAGGATAAATAAATAATTCCAGTTAATAGAATCAAACGCACTATTAATATCTAAACTAATCAAAGTCAATTTTTTATTTAATTGTTTAACTGATTCAATCAAAATTAAAGTTCTTTTTATGTTATCATATGAATTCCTATTCACTATGAATCCTGTTTGATCATCATCAATCAAATTAGGTATTTTTTTTTTAATCTATCAGCATAAATAGACATGAACATTTTGTAATCTACATTGAGTAAAGAAATGGGTCTATATGAGGAACATTTGGTTGGATCATTGTTTGGTTTTAATATGGAAGAAATAAAAGTGTATTTCCAAGAAGGAGGGGTTTTGATAAAGTTTTGTGCGAGGTTAAAGACTTCATGAAGTAATTTTAGTGCCATATTAGGAAATATTTTATAAATTTCTGGAATGATGCCATCATTTCCCGGGGCTTTATTTTGTTTTAATTTGTTAATTTGTGTTTGAATATCTTTAAAGGAAATAGATTTGTCTATAATATCTTTCTGTTCAGTAGGTAGTCTTTTATTAGTATATTTGCTAACAAAGGTTTTTATATCTTCTTTAGGATCTATTGTGTTAGAATTTTGGTTGATATTGTTAAAAAAAATTCTAAATTCCGATAGAATGCTGTGAAGGTTAGTTACCATCTTTTTTTTTTTTTTTTTTTTTTTTTTGAGGAGAGAATATTTCTTTAATATGATTAATTTTATTTAATCTTTTAGTTTTATTAGCCAATAACTTTAAAGATTTTGGGTTATTTGAATAATTAATTTATATTTTTCTGCAATTATTTTTGTTTTATGGTTTAATATTTCAATATATTTATTATTATTAGAGAGTTTATTTCCATTTGTTTATCAATAGTATCTGTATCTACTTTTTGATTGAGCTTTAGATTATCTATTTTATGTTGTATATCACAAAGTTCTTTATCCCACAATTTGTTTTATTATAATACCAGCTCATAATTTTTCCATATAGATATGCTTTTAAAGCATTCCATATATTTTATTTTGATATGTCATTTGAATTATTCAGTTGTAAAAAGTTTTGAATTTCAATTATAATGAATTCCTTAAATTCTTTTAACTTTGTAATATAAACTGGTATTCTTTTGATTTGAATAGTAGATATATTGTTGATATCAAGATCAAAAATAATAGCATTATTAAAAGAAATCCTAGCTAGCAACCGGTTGTCCTTACGAAGCATCAACACAAGAAATCAATACCAACATACTCCCGAAACACTACCTTTCATGCCACTTTATGTATCGAACCCAAAGAACACTTCATCATCTGCATATGGGCAGGCAACCAACACATCAACCAGAGAAGCAACCAGCACCTGACTGCCATACAAACAAGTCCAAAAAAGTACATAACCATTCCCAAACCAACAACATCAAATCACCAGCAAAAAAAGAAAATAAAACACATACAGCCATTCTCCACGATGCCGCCTTACCCCTTTTCAATGCACATCAAGCATCGGAGCATATCTAACCAGCACTACACGGCATCCACAAAGTAGTATGGCTTCAAACAAAGATAACACCCGCAGAGGCAACCCCTCTATAGGCATCAAACAGAATAATATGATCAAATCATCAGAACAAACAAAACACTAGATGTATACTATAGACTATTACAACAAAACCAATAAGCCAAATGAAATACGTTACATTACCACAACCATTTTTTATGAGCAAGATATCATTAAAAGGCAAAGAGAAAATAATAAAACAAAACAACACATGTTACAATAAACAAGATTAAATAGCTCACCTGTGAATCTAGATTCATTTCCTCGATTTATGAGGTCTTTATAACGAGAAACTTATATTCAAAAAGATTATCATCCAAAGTTAAGTATCCCAGAACCAAAAAGTTTAAATGACCTTATGTGTATAAGTCATTTCTTTAGCTTCTTTTTAGAATCAAATGTTTTCCAAGTGTTGCTCTCAGCGTTTCTTTTGAGACTAGTGGAAGCCCATTCCATATCTTCAATTATTTCTATTATTTTATTGTTTTTAATAAATAAAATTGCAGTATCCAAGTCTTCAAAGGTTTTTTGACCATCTTGAAAAAAGATTTTTAGTTTTGCTGGAAATAAAAGACTAGCTTTAGTTTGATGTTTCTTAAGTTCTTTGAGTAAAGGTAAAAATAATTTTCTTTTACAGATTACAGCTGGGGAATAATCATTATCAAATCTAATGATTTTGTCTTTTATTTTGATTGGTGATTTTTCCCAAGCTGTTTTTAATACCAGTTCTTTGTCATGTGAAGAAAGAAAGTTCACAATTACAGATCTAGTAAAATTGGACTTGTTATTTTTTAGACATTGCCAAGGATCTATGCGCCCTTTCGACACCATATGAGAGAGCCTCTGGTAATTCCAAAATTTGAGGCATCCAAGAAGATAGAAATTTCACCATATCTGATCCTCCAATACATTCGGGTAACCCAAATATTCTTATATTACTTCTTCGAGATCTATTCTCAAGATCATCTACTTTTAATTGAAGAAAAGTATTTTGTTTCAATAGAAATTCAACATTATGCTCATTCTCCTTTGTTATGGTATCAATGTCATTCTTAGCAGTTTCTATACCTGATATCTGTTTCTTCTGTTGAGTAAGGTCTTCATTTGCTGCATATATTTCTCCTTAAAATTATCTATTTTCATATCCATTTTGTCTAGTTTTGAAGAGAGTTCTTGTATATTAGATACTAACGATTGAAGTTCTTTTTTAAATGAAGATTCTTGTTGAGAAGATGTGTTATGGCTCATGTTGTTCTGTTACTGAAGATTTCTAGTAGATTTTTTGACAGGAAACTTTAATATTTAAGCAAGATTTTTTTAAAAATTATCCTAATATACTGTTTAAAAAATGTGTTTAGGATAAAAAATCCAGTTTTAAGATAAATAGAAATTAAAATTCCTGTCAGGAATGAATTTGAAAGACAGAGCTAGTAGAAAATGCTGCTATCTTGTGGACATCTTGGCCACGCCCCCCAGCAGTGCTCTTCTGAAGATCAGCCAGGCAATCAAATATTTTCTCAAAGTTCTGACTAAACACACAGATTTCTCGGTCCATCATGTCTCACATAGAAGAGGTATATTTGGTACCAATGCTCGCCATTTTGGACTGTCACGGAAAAAAGTAATAATCTTCTTGATAACACCAAAAGCACTACATATTTCAGGAACATCATTCAGATCATTGACTACAAGGTTTAGTCTGTGAGATGCGCAGTGGGTAAAGGCTGCTTTTGGATACTTTTCACAAATCTTTGCCTGAACACCATTCTGGATGCTTGCCATTATGCAGCAGCCATCATAGCCTTGTCCGAGTAATTTTTCCAGGTCTAGACGGTACTTTATGCATTCACTGATAATGACATTTGATACAGACTGTACATCTTTCACAACAATGGGAACAAAAACCGTAAACTCTTCTCAAATACAATCATCAACAAACCAAATGCCCAATGACAACTGCTCAATGCCTGAGATATCTGCAGTTTAATTTGCCAATACACTAAATCCAACTGCCCTATTCACTGCACAAACAATCTCCTTTTGAAGTACGTGTTCGTATTCTGACAATAGCTCATTTTGCACCCTATGGGATGTGAATCAAGCATTTCCTGCAGCTGTTTCACTGTGCTGTTTCAATATTGTGTCACCAGCTTCAATATGAAAATCTAACAAGTAATAAAAATTTCCACCAGAGCCTTCTTTTCCACAGAGAGGAATGTCATGGGTTGCACAGTAAATAATGGTAGATAAAATTGGTTCCAATTTATTTCGATTCTCTGCAATTTGTTTTGCTACTGATGCATCTAGCTGTGGAATAACAGCTGTTTCTGGCTTCTCTCTTGTTTGTATATGAGAAAAATTGGCAGCATCTTCAGTAGAACCATTGTGCCATGGTGATTGCATGTGATTTCTTGCAAGACTCATTAAAGGCATTATATTTTGTGCACACACTAGTGATGAAGCTGTCTTGCAACCCACGGTGAAGTGACTGAGGAAATAATACACAAGTTAAGCAGAGTGGGCCTTTCAAGAGAGGAAAATATGCAAGCTACGGTGAGTACTGAGACAACCAACTATATTTGAATATAGCTGGTTAATAAATAATGACATGCATTTCAGTTTCAGACTTCATATCATTCAAAAAATGCATTCTAACACAAATCCTTTTATTCTAGCAACTTTCTAAATGTGTCCCTAGTTTTGGGCCTTTATCCCCAACATTATAACAGGCTTTGTCCAGATTTCTTGTGTTAAGAGATTGAGAGGAATGGTGTGTATGTGTGTCTGTATGTATGTATAAGAAGGAGGTAGCATACCCCTCAGCTGTCCTGGTTTTTGGAGAATGTCCAGATAATTGCACCATATTCTTCCTAAAAAGCATTGAAGTTGCTAAATAATGACAGACAGTTGAGTTTTAGATGTCATATCCTTTAGAAAAATGCATACTAACATAAATCTTGTTATTCTAGCAATGTTCTAAGTTCATGAGAGCAATATTTATCATCTGCTCCTATTTATTTTAGGCTTTGTCCAGATTTCTTGCACTAAGAGGTTGAGATGTGTTTTAGAGAGAGTGAAATACCCTATTTAGAGTTAGCAGGTGGAATTTATTTTCAAGTGCATTTTCAATTAATTGTGAGCTTCAAGGGAAGAGCAGTTTACTGCTCCTCATGATAAGCCTGCTTAAAATGTGCAACTGTTTTGTTTAGCAAATGCTATCACTATTGTAGTATATACTTTTAAAGCAGTGTTAGTAGCACAGCAGGTAGCATACTTGCATCTTGATATAGAGGGCTATAGGTTATACTCCCACAGCATGTAGATTTGTATTTTAAGGAGGTGTAGTGCTGCAGTCCTGATGGATGAGATGCCTAATAACTATGAACTTGTTTTTCAGCTTACCACAAATTATTCCCTATTGCAATATAACAGCTTACCATTTTTTTTAATATAACGTATGCAATTTATTCCTCAAGGGCAGCAGGAATTGAATTTGTTGATGAAACACTGAAATATAAAGTTGTTTTCTAGCAATAACCTCTTAATTAGTTTCAGATATCTATAATGTAGAATTATTCAGATGAATTTTACTTCTGCAGAAATTGTGCATATTGACTGATATTGGTGGATTGTAATGACAGACGTTTGGCATTTTATGGTTGAAATGAAATTGGGCAGTTTGTCATTATTGGTTCATATGTTTTATTTCATTGCTTACTGGGAAAATGTTTTTTTGAATGTGGGTTTCAATGATGTTTCAGTTAATGTGACTTTCAAAGGCAGAGAAGTTTTAATGCCAAGTCTGTTTTCATTGTAAGATTATTACTTCATTTAGCAAATGTCTATCAGTGTTTGTGCTATAAAATTTGTAAATTAAATCAAAATATCTGTAATATCATAGAAGTAAAGCATAAAACAGTATGCACATAGTTTTTAAAAGTGTGTATGGAAACTGGAGAAATAGCCAAATAATGGGACACTGAAATGGCTGCGTGGGGGGGGGGGGCTGCATGTGTGTGTGTGTGTGTGTGTGTGGGGGGGGCTCTGGATTTGCACCCCCCTGCAAAAAAATCCTGCTGGCTCCCTTGCTCCCAGGGTAGGCAAGATAGCATTCTGAGCATTATGTTTTATCAGTGTACCACAATATACCTCGCAATATGCTCACAGTGTATACAGTATAGCATTCTGAACATTGTTTTTTCTGTACACCACAATATACCAAGGTGTATGCTCCCAATGTAAACAGTATAGCATTTTGAACGTTGTTTTATCAGTGTACTAAAATATACCTAGCTATGTACTTTCAATGAACACAGTATAGCATTCTGAACATTATATTTTACCAGTGTACCACAATATACCTCACTATATGTTTCCAATGAACACAATACAGCATTCTGGACATTATGTTTTACCAGTATACCACAATATACCTAGCTGTATGCTTCCAATCTACACAATATATCATTCCGAATATTATGTTTTATCAGGCTACCACAATATACCTAGCTATATGTTCCCAATATAGCATTCTCAGCATAGTGTTTTATCAGGTCTATGTTATATATTCGAACATTCAAAATGTCGAATACCATATGTTCGAGACCATAAGGTTGATATTTGAAAGTTCAAATATATAATAAAAAAAAAAAAAGAAAAACATACCTTAACAGTGTGAGCAGGGGGGCAAGTCCCCCTGCACCCCACCCACACACCCCCTACTTAAATATACCAACTCCGAGACCGCACTTCATTGCAGAAAAGGGAAATTCTCCCATTCTGCACTGTACGGTGCCGTTAAAGTCAACCTTTGAACACTTGAAATGTCGATCATATGGTCTCAACCATATGACGATCGACATTTTAAGAGTTTGTTTATCTGATATAGACCCATTTTATCAGTGCAATACACCTGGCATAATGGTACATTTGTTAGCATTGTTGTCTTACATCAAGAGGTTCTTCAGATGAATTCCCGGCTGTGGTGCCTTCTGTGTGGAGTCTGCATATCCTCCCTCCATTCACATGAGTTTCCTTTGATTCCTCAGGTTTTCTCCCACATTCCAAAGACATGCAGTATGTGGATTGGACACTCTAAATTGGCTTTAGGTGTGAGTGCATGCATGCAGATATGTGTGGTGCACCCTCAAAGGAGGGTTGGGTCTTGGACTAGGAACCTGAGCCCCTAAAACCCATAACTGCTACAGAAACAACAAGCGCTGAAAGGTGCTCATTCTCAATGTACCGCATGCTGAGTAAATAAGAAACATAGAGAGAGACAATGTACCTAACTATATGCTCACAGTGCACACAGTATAGCATTCCTAAGAATATATTTTATCAGTGTACCACAACATACCTAGCTTAATGCTTCCAGTGTATACAGTATACCAAGGTGTATGCTCCCAATGTAAACAGTATAGCATTTTGAACGTTGTGTTTTATCAGTGTACCACAATATACCTAGCTATGTACTTCCAATAAACACAGTATAGCATTCTGAACATTATATGTTACCAGTGTACCACAATATACCTCACTATGTGTTTTCAATGAACACAATACAGCATTCTGAACATTATTTTTTACCAGTATACCAGAATATAACTAGCTCTATGCTTCCAATGCAGACAGTATATCATTCTGAATATTATGTTTTATGAAGGTACCACAATATACCTAGCTATATGTTCCCAATATATACAGTATAGTATTCTCAACATAATGTTTTATCAGTGTAATACAATATACCTGGCATAATGGTGCATTAGTTAGCATTGTTGCCTTACAGCAAGAGGTTCTTCAGTTCAATTCTCAGCTGGGGTGCCTACTGTGTGGAATCTGCATGTCCTCCCTGCATTTCCATGGGTTTTCTCTGCTTGCTCTGGTTTTCTCCCACATTCTAAAGAGATGCAGTAGGTGGATTAAACACTCTATATTGGCCTTACATGTGAGTGTGTGCATGCAGATGTGATGTGCACCCTTAAAAGAGTGTTGGGTCTTGGACTAGCAACCTGAGCTTCTAAAACCCATAACTACTACAGTAACAATGAGAACTGAAAGGAGCTCATTCCCAATGTACCACATGCTGTGTAAATGAGAAACAGAGAGAGAGAGAGAGAGGGAGACAATGTACCTATCCATATGCTCACATTGTACACAGTATAGAATTTTGAACATTATGTTTTATCAGTGTACCACAATCTACCTGGCTCTATGCTCCCAGAGTATGCAGTATAGCATTTTGAACATTATGTTTTATCCATATACCACAATGTATCTACCTATATCCTCCCAGTGTACATAGTATAGCATTCTGAACATTAAGTTTTATCAATACACCACAACATACCTAGCTGTGTGCTCCCAGTGTACACAGTATAACATTCCGAACATTATGTTTTATTAGTGTATCACAATATACCTAGCTCTCTGCTCATAATGTATACAGTATAGCATTCTGAACATTACTTTTTGTAAGTGTACTACAATACATCTAGTGGTATGCTCCCAGTTTACACAGTATAGTATTTTGGACATTATGTTTTATCAGTGTACCACAATATACCTAGTTGTATGCTCTCGGTGTACACAGTATAGTGTTCTGAACATTATGGTTTGTCAGTGTATCACAGTATACCAAACTATACGCTCCAAACCTACACAGTATAGCACTCTGAACATTCTGTTTTACAGGTGTACCACAATATACCTAGCTATATGCTCACATTGTACACAGTTTAGCATTCTTAACATTATGTTTTATCAGTGTACCAGAGTATACCTACCTATGTCTTCACAACCTACGCAGTATACCATTCTGAACATTATGTTTTATCAGTGTACCACAACACACCTATCTTTATGCTCCCGGGGTATACAGTATAGCATTCTGAACATTTTGTTTTTTCACTGTACCACAATATACCTAGCTATATGCTTTCAATGAGCACAGTATGGCATTCTAAGCATTATATTTACCAGCTTACCACAATGTACCTCATTATATGCTTCTAATGAACACAATACAGCATTCTGAACATTGTGTTTTACCAGTGTACTGCAATATACCTAGGTGTATGCCCCCAATGTACACAGTATACCATTCAGTACATTATGTTTTATCAGTGTACCACAACATGCCTAGCTGTATGCTTCCACTGTACACACTATAGCATCCTGAACAGTATGTTGTATCAGTGGACCAATATACCTAGCTGTATGCTTCCACTGTACACAGTACACCAATCTGAATAGTTTGTTTTATCAGTATACCACACCACACCTAGCTACATGCTCCCAGTATACACAGTATAGCATTTTGAACATTATAATTTATTTCTGTGCCACAATCTATCTAGCTATATTCTACCAGTGTACATAGTATACCATTTTGAGGATTATGTTTTATCAGTGTACCACAATATACCTAGTTGTATGCACTCAGTGTGGCACATTATAGCATTTGAACATTATGTTTTGTCAATGTACCACAGTATACCAAGCTATACATTCCCAATATACACATATAGCATTCTGAACAATATGCTTTACAGGGGTACCACAATATACCTAGCAGTATGCTCCTGCTCTACATAGTATACCATTCTGAATATTATGTTTTATAACTGCACCACAACATACATAGCAGTATACTCCTGCTGAACACAGTGTAGCATTCTGAGCATTAAGTTTTATCAGTGTTCTACAATATACCTCACTGTATGTTCTCAATGTGCACAGTATAGCAATATAAACCTTATGTTTTATCAGTGTACCACAATATATCTAGCCATATGCTACCAGTGCACACAGTATAGCATTCTGCACATTATGCTTTATCAGTGTACCACACTATACTTAGCTGTATGCTCTCACTGTACACACTATACCATTCTGAACATTAAGCTTTATCACTGTACTATAATATACATAACAGTATGCTCCCAATGTACACAGCATAGCATTCTGAACTTCATGTTTTATCAGTGTACTACAATATACCTAGTTGTATCCTCCAGTGTGAGCAGTATAGCATTCTGAACATTACATTTTATCAGTGTACCACAATATACTTTGCAGTATGCTCCCCCTCTGCAAAGTATAGCATTCTGACCAATATGTTTTATCTGTGTACCACAATATACCTAGCAATATCCTTCCAGTGTATGCAGTATAGTATTCTGAATATTATGTTTTATCTGTGCACTATGACATACCCAGGTATGGAGTATAGCAATCTGAACATTATGTTTTATCAGTGCACCACATCATACCTAGCTGTGTGCTTCCCATGTACACAGTATAGCATTCTGATCATTATGTTTTATCAGTGAACTACAATATACCTAGCTGCATGTGCCCAATGTACGCATTATACCATTCTGAACCTTATGTTTTATCAGTTTACTACAATATACCTTGTTGTATACCCCTTTATGTGCAGTATAGCATTCTTAACATTATATTTTATCAGTGTACCACAACATACCTAGCTTTATGTTTTCAGTGTATATAATATAGCAGTCTGAACATTATGTTTTTTCAATGTACCACAATATACCAAGGTGTATGCTCCCAAAGTAAGCAGTATAGCATTTTGAACATTAAGTTTTATCAGTGTGCCACAATATACCTAGCTATGTACTTCAAATGAACAGAGTATAGCATTCTGAACATTATATCTTTCCAGTGTACCACAATGTACCTCACTATATGTTTCTAATGAACACAATACAACATTCTGAACATTATATTTTACCAGTATACCACAATATACCTAGCTGTATGTTTCCAATGTACACAGTATATCATTCTGAATATTATGTTTTATCAGGGTACCACAATATACCTAGCTATATCTTCTCAATGTATGCAGTATAGCATTCTCAACATAATGTTTTATCAGTGTAATACAATATACCTGGCATAATGGTGCATTAGTTAGCATTGTTCCCTTACAGCAAGAGGTTCTTCAGTTCAAGTCTCTGCTAGAGTGCCTTCTGTGTGAAGTCTGCATGTCCTCCCTGCAGTCGCATGGGTTTTCTTTGATTGCGTTAGTTTTCTCCCATATTCAAAGGCATGCAGTAGGTTGATTGGATGCTCAAATTGGCCTAAGGTGTGAGTGTGTGCATGCAGATGTGTGTTGGGTCTTGGACTAGCAACCTCAGCTTCTGAAATCCATAACTGCTACAGTAATAATGGGTACTGAAAAGAGCTCATTCCCATTGTACCACATGCTGTGTAAATGAAAAACAAAGAGAAAAGAGAGAGACAATATACCTACCCATATGCTCACAGTGTACAAAGTATAGGATTCTGAACATTATGTTTTATCAGTGTGCCACAATATACCTAGCTCTATGCTCCCAGAGTATGCAGTATAGCATTCTGAACATTATTTTTTGTAAGTGTACTATAATATATCTAGCAGTATGCTCCCAGTTTTCACAGTATAGCATTTTAGACATTATGTTTTATCAGTGTACCACAATATACCTAGTTGTATGCTCTCAGTGTGCACAGTATAGCATTCTGAACAATATGTTTTATAGGTGTACCACAATATACCTAGCTATATGCTCACACTGTACACAGTTTAGCATTCTCAACATTATGGTTTATCAGTGTACCAGAATAAACTTAGCTATGATTTTGCAGTCTATGTAGTATACCATTCTAAACATTGTTTTATCAGTCCACCACAACAGGCCTAACTGTATGCTCCCGCTGTGCACAGTATAGCATTCTGAACCGTATGTTTTATCAGTATACCACAAAACCTAGCTATATGCTTCCAGTATACACAGTATAGCATTTTGAATATTATGTTTAGTCAGTGCACCACAACATACCTACCTGGATGCTTCCAGTGTACACAGTATAGCACTCTGCACATTATGTTTTATCAGTGTACCACAACATACCTATGTGTATTCTTTCAGTGTAAATAGTATAGCATTCTGAACATTATGTTTTTCAGTGTGCCACAATATACATAGCTCTATGCTTCCAGTGTATACAGTACAGCATTCTGAACATTATAGTTTATTACTGTGCCACAGTCTACCTAGCTATATTCCACCAGTGTACAGAGTATACCATTCTGAAGATTATGTTTTATCAGTGTACCACAAATTATTCCGAGCAATACCTTCCCAGTATATGCAGTATAGCATACTGAATCTTATGTATTATCTGTGTACCACAACATACCCAGGTATATGATCCCACAGTATGCAGTTAAGCATTCTGAACATTATCTTTTATCATTGTACCATGACATACCTAGCTGTATGCTCCTGCTGTACACAGTACCGCATTCTGAACATTATGCTTTGTCAGTGTACCACAACATATCTATCTGTATGCTTCAATTGTACACAGTATAGCATGCTAAACATTAAACTTTATCAATGTACTATAATATGCATAGCAGTATGCTCCCAATGTACACAGCATAGTATTCTGAACTTCATGTTTTATCAGTGTACTACAATATACCTAGTTGTATCCTCCAGTGTGCACAGTATAGCATTCAAAGCATTACGTTTTATCAGTGTACCACAATATACCTAGCAGTATGCTCCCACTGTACACAGTATAGCATTCTGAACATTATATTTCATAAGTGTATCACAACATACCTAGCAGTATGCTCCTGCTGCACACAGTATAGCATTCTGAACATTAAGTTTTAGCAGTGTTCTACAATATACCTCTCTGTGTGTTCTCAATGTACACAGTATGGCATTGTAAACTTTATGTTTTATCAGTGTACCACAATATACCTAGCCATATGCTACCAGTGCACACAATATAGCATTCTGTACATTATGTTTTATCAGTGTACCACAATATATCTAGCTGTATGCTCCCAATGTACACACTATAGCATTCTGAACATTAAGCTTTATCAGTGTACTATAATATACATAGCAGTATGCTCCCAATGTACATAGCATAGCATTCTGAACTTCATGTTTTATCAGTGTAGTACAATATACCTAGTTGTATCCTCCAGTGTGTGCAGTATAGCATTCTGAACATTACCTTTTATCAGTGTACCACAGTATACCTAGCATTGTGTTCCCACTCTACACAGTAAAGCATTCTGACCAACATGTTTTATCTGTGTACCACAATATACCTAGCAATATCCTTCCAGTGTACGCAGTATAGGATTCTGAATATTATGTCAGCAGTATATGTCAGTAGTATAGTAGCTATATATTTTGAAATGTTAAATCTACAATTGGCTTTATAACAAAAATATTCACATTATGTAAATGTTGAAATTTCTGTATTGAATTATGTATTTTCATTTTTTAAACATTGTGACAAGCCAATTGCAAATATCATGGTGCTTATCTGTAAATGTTTAATTAGCTTTATGAACTATGTCCTTTTGTAACATGTGAAATGTAACTTGTAATTATTGTGGAGCTTTTCTCCCCGGGCCTCCACTGAAAATGGGCTCTTCTTGGTGCAGTGGACTTCCCTAGTCATCAAACTTAAATAAAATAAATAAAAATAAATGTTTCATCTGTGTACTATTACATACCCAGGTATATGCTCCCAGACTATGGAGTATAGCAATCTGAACATTATGTTTTATCAGTGTATCACAACATACCTAGTTGTATGCTCCCACTGTACACAGCATAGCATCCTGAATATTATGTTGTATCAGTGGACCACAATATACCTAGGTGTATGCTGCAAGTGTCCACAATATAGCATTCTGAACATTAAGTTTTATCAGTGTACTACAATATACCTAGCCGTATGCTCCCGATGTACACAGTATAGCATTCTGAACCTTATGTTTTATCAGTTTACTACAATATACCTAGTTGTATGCTCCTGTATGTGCAGTATAGCATTCCGAACATTATGTTTTATCAGTGCACCGCAATGAACCTAGCTATATCCTCCCAGTGTACACAGTACAGAATTCTCAACATTATGTTTTGTCAACAGTATAGCATTCTGAACTTTAATGTTTATCAGTGTGCCACAGTATCCCTAGCTATATGCTCCAAGTGTACACAGTATAGCATTATGAACATTATGTTTTATCAGGGTATCACAATCTACCTATACCATTCTGAACATTATGTGTTTCAGTGTACCACAATCTACATAGCTGTATGCTCACAGTGTACACAGTACAGCATTCTGAACATTATGTTTTATTACTGTGCCACAATCTACCTAGGTATATTCTCCCAGTGTACACAGTATAGCTTTCTGAACATTATGTTTTATCAGTGTATCACAATATACCTAGCTGTATGCTCCAAGGGTACACAGTATAGTATTCTGAACATTATGTTTTTTCAGTGTAACACGGTATAACTAGCAATATGCTCCCAGTGTATGCCGTATAGCATTCTGAACATTACATTTAATCAGTGTACCCCAATATACCTAGCCATATGCTCCCCATGTATGTTTTATAAGTGTACCACAATATACCAAGGTGTATGCTCCCAGTGTAAACAGTATAGCATTTTGAACGTTATGTTCTATCAGTGTACCACAATATACCTAGCTATATCCTTCTAATGTACACAGTATAGCATTCTGAACATTATAGGTTCATAGGTTTATACTAGGCTATCTGCCCTAGGGCATTTATAAGCCTAGTCAAAAATGTGTTTGGCTCTCTCCACCCTTATAATTTAACTTCTAGAGCCTCTGTCCAGTAGTGCCACTGGCGTGATCTCTGGTGCAAACTTATGATTTCCCATCCACTCATCAAGATTTCTCTTGAAGAGGGCAAGTGAGGGGCTTTGCCTTATGTGCATTGGGATTTTATTCCAGAGTGTGGGAAGCCTTTGGGATATGAATCTATCCCTCCAGCATATCCTATTTATTGCTGTGCTGAGGTTTAAGTCCAAGGAGCATGTGGGTCTAATGAATTTGTTTTTTTTAAGGTGGAGCATGTCCATTAATTCTGGGTTGGACATGGCCTTATAAGTCAGGCAGAGGTCACCTCTGAGCAGGCGGTAAGCAACTGAGAAGAGCTGTAGTTTCTTTAGCCTAGTTGCATAGGGCAACTGTTTGAGGCCCGTGATCCTTTTGGTAAGGAACTTTTGGGGTCTCTCCAGCTGCTGCAGGTGCCGGGTAAGGTACATCCCAAATGGGGCATTGTACTCAATTATGGGTCTGAAGAGTGATGAGTATAGGGGCACAATGACCTCTCTAGATCTAGACAAGAACCCTTTAGTTATAAGATGGGAAATATAGAAGGATTTTCTGACTATTTTGGCAATGTGATTGTCAAAGGAGAGGTTACTATCAACCTTGGTTCCCAGATCCCTAATTACTTCCTCTGTACTTAGTGGGTTGCCTCCTATGTGGTAATTAGTGGGCACCCTGTTTTTCCCAAAGGGGATGACTATGCATTTTTTGGCATTAAGCTTGAGGCCATGGCTCTGACACCAGGCACCTGTCTCCATAAGACCCTTTTGGAGAATGCTTGTGTCAGCCGGGGAGTCTATTATGGCTCCTAGTTTGCAATCATCAGCGAACTTGGTAAGCCACAGTCCTTTTGTGCTGGCCTGTACTTCAGAGAAATATATACCGAACAAGAGGGGCCCCAGGACTGAGCCCTGTGGGACTGCAGTTGTAACAGGTTTAGAGTCGGACACGGCACTTCCAACCCTGACCACATGCATTCTATCTGTAAGCCAGTTTGCAACCAATCTTGTGACATACGGGTTGATGTTTAAGCTGGTTAGTTTGTTTATGATTCCAGAGTGAGGTATTGTGTCAAAAGCCTTAGCGAGGTCCAGATAGGCAGTGTGGACTGCCTTACCCTCATCTATGGCTTTGGTGACTGTTTCAAAAAAGTCAACCAGGTTTAGGAGGCAGGATCTGCCTTTAACAAAACCGAACTGGGTAGGGTCCAGTGTCTGGAAGTTCCCGATGTCTTTGTTTATGAGATCCATAATGATACGCTCCATAGTCTTGCAAATTAGGCTAGTCAGACTTATGGGGCAATAGTTCCCAGGATCCGTTGTGGGGCCACCCTTGTGGAGAGGGATCACTGTTGCTGTACGCATTCCTTGAGTACATAATTTGTTTTAAGGCTGAGTTGGAATAGTGAATTTAAGTGGGGGTTTAGTTCTTCCTGGAGCTCATGCAGGACACCGCCCGGTATGCTGTCTGAGATATCTAGGGGACTACATTCATCCGGGATAGACACAGGTCCTTTTTTGCACTGAACCTGTCAGCCAGAATGTTGGCAATGTCAGTCGGTTCCATGTATTTTGTGCCATTTTGTACTAGCTCTGAGCAGATCTGGGTGCTTCCTCCCAGGGTCCTGATGTAACTGCAGAATGCCTTGTGATTATCTTTGCAGTCTTTGGCAATTTTTCTTTCGAAGTTTGCCTTTGAGGCTTTTATGGTGGAGCGAAGTTTTTTGCTAATACAGATCATGTAGTAGTCTCCTCCTTTTGTTGTATAGCTTTTTTGTGGCTGGGGTCCACCAGACTGGTCTCCTATTTTTGGAGGAGTGAGCCTTGGTTTTAATTGGGATGGCACGATCCATGCATTTCTGTAGGTGCATATAGAGTGTTTTCGTATAGGATTCTGCAGTTTGGATAACATTTTCCAATTTCTCAGGGGCTTTAAAGCTTCCTACTTCTGTCTTGAGGAGAGTGAAGTTTGTTTTTGAGAGGTTTTTCACTGTGGTTTCCTTGGCTAGGGGTGGGGTTGGGATGTGGATGTCCATTGTGATCAATTTGTGGTCCAATCTCACCAACGAGGGATTTACCTCTGGTGTGGCCTATGTTTGTAATGACTAGGTCTAATGTATTTTCCCCTCTTGTAGGAACAGTGACTAGTTGTTCCATAGTGTTTGAGTTGATGAATTCTAGAAACCGTTGGGCAAATGAGTTTGGACTCGAGTAGTTTACCCAGTCAATGTTTGGGTAGTTGAAGTCCCCCAATATTATGGTGTTTGGTAGGATCTTCATATTCTCTAGTGTTCTCGGGAAGGCCGTGTGTGGGTCTTGAGACAGAGAGGGTGATCTATAGTGGGTTATGACTTGGAAGGCAGTTTTTCCCACTGTTAGTTGCACATGAATTGTTTCCGATGTTTCATGCAATGCCACTAATCTGGAGATGTGGGTGTCCTTGATGAAGATGGATACATCCCGCCCTTGGTGCTATTGTCTGACTTTTGTGGCTGAAAAGTATGATATGAGCTGAATCCTGGTAATGCTGGGGTGCTCTCAGGAGCCTTGAACCAGGTTTCTGTCACTGCACAGATATCGATTTGCTCCATAGTGAGGAGTGTCTCAAGTGCATGCATCTTTAGGTTTAGACTTATGGCATTGAGTAGCATTACCCTTAGTTTTTTATTCTTTGCATTGTCTAAGGAGGTGGGTTTGTCTTTTGAGCCTTGCCTAAAAAAGGCACTATGGGGGTGGCAAGAGCCTTGGCCAGTATTCGAAAGCCCAGGGGTGACAGGTGCAAGCCATCCCTGGTGAAGCAACGTGGCTTGTCTAGAATATCATCCCAGGCTGACAGACACTGGATCCCCTTTGAATGACACCAGTTAGCCAATTGTTGAAGTCAATCATTTTGTCTCTATACTGTGGCATCATTCTAGGTGAGGGCAGGATGCTACTCAGGGTCAGGGTCATACCGGCCTGGGCTACATGATCAGAGAGCTCCTCTATGTCTCTTTTCATGTAGTCCAGGGAGGTACGTCTCAAGTCATTTACACCAGCATGGACAATGACAGAGTCGTATTTCTACTTGCTGTGTAGTGACCTGAGTGCTTGAGTTATGTGGTGGATCCTGGCACCCGACAGGCAACTTACAGTGACCTTCTCTTTGTTCAGTCTGGTGAGTGGGATGTCAGTGTGCCTGATGATAGAGTCACCTATTACTAGTGTATTAGGGGTGTCGTATGGCCTTAAGGGCTGGGACTGTGTGGCACACTGTCTATGTGGAGTATGTGTATGGTTAATGTTGGGTAGTGA
This sequence comes from Protopterus annectens, assembly GCF_019279795.1. Lineage (NCBI taxonomy): Eukaryota > Metazoa > Chordata > Ceratodontiformes > Protopteridae > Protopterus > Protopterus annectens. The sequence goes on from NC_056737.1 coordinate 893,791,853, forward strand.
GTGCTTGTGTGTCTGCTTAGGAGGTCTCTGCTGTTTTGGCAAGATTTTATTTAGAGCCTCCGAGTATGTCTTTGTGGGTTTATGTGTCATGTTTTCAGGTGAGATTAATCTACGTGTGACTGGTTTTGGGGTGCTCATGTTTACCTTCTCCTCCTGACTGGTGGTACCAGTCTTGGGTTGAGAGAGCCTAGCCTCCAGTTTGCCTGTACAGTTGCATCTCTCACATAAATTAGAGGTTGATGGTAGGAGGAGGGGGATGTCTGCGTACATGAGGCAATTGTAACATTGCCTCAGGATTCCCAGGTTCACAAGCTGGACTGGAGAGTATGACTGAAACTGCACTTTGGACATGCCTGGAGAGTTCTAAATATTGGTTAATGGGAGAATCCAGAGCCTATTACTACTGTTTTGTACGAGGGGGTAAGTGCTAGTAGTTTATTTGTGTTTACTGTGAAGCTAGGGCGAATGCTGGACTGTAAGAGGAAAGTAGAGCTTTACTGGAGAGTTTGAGTAGTTCCAAAGATCTACTGAGAAGCTAGAGTAAGTGTTGGACTGTAAGAGGAAAGAAGAGTGCTTTCCTTGTGAGTTTAAGTAGTTCTAAGGGAAAATTTGAAAAGCAGACTTTGTGGAGACGGGAAAAGTTTAAAACTGTTAAAACGACGCTGCTCTAAATTGTGCGATGTTACGCTATGCGCAAAATCTTGCAAAACCGCACAAAAGCAGGTTTTAAGGCAGGGAACTTGAAAGAGCTAGGAATTAGCCCAAAACAGCCAATAATCTACTAGTTTTGGGGCTGAGACCACTCCTCCAGGGACAGATAGGCTGCTCAAAGCTCCCCACTCTCACTGGTGAACAGAGAAGCTTCCTCCTATCCAAGTAAGGATATGGGCAACACAGGAACTTATATCAAAGCCCAGAATTCAGCAAAACCTTAAATCTGGACTATTCTAGCTCAGAAAAGGTGGGAAACAAGGATTTTTTGTTTTTTTTCTTTTTTGCAGAAACAGTAGCAGAAATTAACAGGAAAACACTGTAAATGCTTTACACAGGCTAGCATACTTGAGTGGGCAGCATAAACAGTTAAATTAACACAAAAACAACTTTTAAAGTGCAGGTACAGATGAAATGCAATAACAAGCTTTTAAAGGTAATAGAGCAGATAGAAACTCGCTTTTTGGTGAGAATAAGCAGTCGCTAATGAAAAGGCAGAAAAATACTTTATCTGGTAAAAGTCACTCTTTTTCATCTCTCTGTTGCTTGTACCACTCTGCAGGACCAGGAGGAGCTGTGCTGAGTCAGAAACAAGCGCAAAACTAAATTTTAAGCAGC